>NC_072478.1:34677820-34976799 GCF_027574615.1 Eptesicus fuscus
GAGTTTCATTTTATTTTTATTTTTGACTGTTCTTTCAGATGTCCACATTTTTTCTTTCTTTCTTTTTATTTTTGAATTGCACTTTACATTCAGTATTATTCTGTATTAGTTTCAGATGTACAACATAGTGGTTAGACAATCATGTGCTACCCAGAGTGATCTCTCCTGATCCATATGTAATTATTATAATATTACTATGTTTCCTATGCTGTAATTTACATCTCGTGACTATTCTGTGTTATATATTTTACAAAAAAGTTTTATATATATTTTTAAATAAATTAATGACAAATCAATGTACCATATTATAAGAAGGGCAAAATTAGACACAGATACAGAAACATAAAGAGGGAAGGTGATGCGAAGAACATACACAGAGAGAACACCATCTTCAAGCTATGGAATTCCTGAGGCTACCAGAAGCTAGGAGAGAGACACAGAACAAAGCCTTCCCTCACAGCCCTCATGAGGAAGGACTGCTTTTCAGTCACCTTGATTTCAGACACCTACTGGTAGTCTCCAGAACTGAGAGACAATAAATTTCTGTTGTTTACGCCACCCAGTTTGTAGCATTTTATTATGGCAGCCTTAGGAAACAAATATAGTATCCTAGAAAAATAAATTGGATTTGATTGCTATGATTATATATCTATATCTATATCTATATCTATATCTATATCTATATCTATATCTATATCTATATCTATATCTATATCTATATCTATATCATCTATATCTATATCTATATCTATATCTATATAGTATAAGTGAGTCAAGTGGAGGGAGCAAATATTAAATCAAGAAAACAAACACACAAATATAGTACTTTTAAAAAATATATTTTTATTGATTTCAGAGAGGAAGGGAGAGGGAGAGAGATAGAAACATCAATGATGAGAGAGAATCATTGATCGGCTGCCTCCTGCACGCCCCCCACCAGGGACTGAGCTTGCAACTCGGGCATGTGCCCTTGACCTAACTCAGTGATGGCAAACCTCTGACACGCGTGTCAGTGCTGTTTCTGATGACACGCGGCCGCTGAGGCGGCCACATGCCGAGAATGAAACATTTATGTTATTTAAACTATAAATATTGGGAAATAATGTTTTTTCCTCAAAGGGACACACTCCCCAAGTTATGCTCAGTTTTTTGGCGAAGTTTGAAACACCACGCTCAAAAGGTTGCCCATCACTGAAATTGAACCTGGGCTCCTTCAGTCTGCAGGCTGACACTCTATCCACTGAACCAAACAGCCTAGGGCTTTCTTGGTTTTTAGAGAAAAAGGAAGAGAGAGAGGGAGAGGGAGAGGGAGAGAAGAGGGAGAGAGAGAGGAGAGAGAGAGAGAGAGAGAGAGAGAGAGAGAGAGAGAGAGAGAGAGAGAGATTGGCTGCCTCCTGCACGCCTGCACACCTCCTATGGACAATTGAGCCTGCAACGTGGGCATGTGCCCTAACCGGGAATTGAATTCGTAACCTTTTGGTGCATGGATGACGCCCAACCAACTGAGCCACACCAGCCAGGGCATGAATATAGAATTCTAATATGCTATATGCTAACAATGAAAAAGTGTTCCATGAGAGAAATGAGCAAGAGAGAATATAATTTAGGTGGGAAGTGTTCAAGAAAATTCATGCTACAGAAGAGACTGAAACCATCCCTTTAAATGAATAAATATTAAGTGAAGACTGAGGGTGGGTGAGTGATGTAGATTTCCTGGATGTGTGAATACCATGTGTGTAAGCTTTGGGCAGGTTTGAGAAAAATAAAGCCAAGTAGCATAGAATACTGCGGGGGAGTGGATGTATGAGAGGAGTTGGGCTGGGAGAGGCAGCCATGTGTCAGATAATCCTGGGCTTGTCACTGACATAAGCAGCTTTCTACATTAGCCCTGTAGGAAGCCAGTGAAAGGTTTTACAAAGGGCAAATGCATGATCCAATTTTATTTTATAAAGGTCATTTTGGTTACTGCATAAAGGATGAATGTTAAATATTTAAAAATGATATGGGAGGTCAGTTAGGAAGCCATTTAATTAGTGACAGATAGCGATGCCTTGAATTGCCTGGTGAAAGTGGAGATGAAGAGATGTGATGGGGCTGAGCTACATGTTGGAGGCAGAATTGGTAAGATTTAATGATCAATTTGGTGCAGGTGGAGTGAAGGAAAAGAGATGTCAGGATCATGTCTGGTATTGTTCTGGAAACCGCATGGGGCTGCTAAGAGATAGTGAAATGTTGCTTGCCTGTCCCATGGTGTGTGGAGCCCCAGCAGATGAATAGTGTTCAATCAGCAAAGGCTACTAGGAAGCAGTATCCTCAGAGGATAACCCTGAATTTCACTGGGACACAGAGGTAGAAGAGTTCGATGAGAAGATGTGAAGTACAAGAAATTGGGGTTCTGGAGGGCACAGTGGAATGAGCAGAGTTGGAGGCCAAGAAGGTTGGTTGGAGAAGAGGGGATCAGAGCCAGAGGGGACCAGAACACTGAGAGAATGAAGATCTGGTTGTACCTAGTGCTCCAGCTTAGAAAGTGGTCCTCAGGACTACTTAGTACACGTGCACTCACTTGGTCATTTCCCTTTGGGGTCCTCCAAACTCATGTCTTCTGTTCTTTTTCAACGTAGTGATTTTTAAAAATGTATATATTTTATTGATTTTTACAGACAGGAAGGGAGAGGGATAGAAAGTTAGAAACATCGATCAGCTGCCTCCTGCACACCCCCTACTGGGGATGTGCCTGCAACCAAGGTACATGCCCTTGACTGGAATCGAACCTGGGACCCTTCAGTCTGCAGGATGACGCTCTATCCACTGAGCCAAACCAGCTAGAGCTGTGATTTTTTTTTTTTTTGCTTTGAAGTTTTCTTATGAGTCTTCTCACATGTGTAATCTCAATCATATCACAGATTTCCTGAAATTAGAAAACAAGACTCGCCCTAGCCGGTTTGGCTCAGTGGATAGAGCGTCGGCCTGTGGACTGAAGGGTCCCGGGTTCGATTCCGGTCAGGGGCATGTACCTTGGTTGTGGGCACATCCCCAGTAGGGGGTGTGCAGGAGGCAGCTGATCGATGTTTCTCTCCCATCGATGTTTCTAACTCTCTCTCCCTCTCCCTTCCTCTCTGTAAAAATCAATAAAATATATTTTAAAAAAAAAGAAAACAAGACTCTACCAAAGTGATTGAATTACATAATTATATAATTATACTAGAAGCCTGGTGCATGACATTCATGCACTGGGGGGGGGGGGGTGGGCGGTCCCTCAGCCCGGCTTGAGCCCTCTCACAGTCCAGGACCCCTTGGGGATTGGGCCTAAGCTGGCAGTCAGACATCCCTCTCACAGTCCGGGGCTCTCACCATCTGGGACCCCTAGCTCCTTACCGCCTGCCTGCAGCGGAGGTGGGAGACAGCCATGAGCCCAACTTCTGGCTGATTGGTGCTCTCCCTGTAGGAGCACACTGACCACCAGGGGGCAGCTCCTGTATTGAGTGTCTGCCTCTTGGTAGTCAGTACACATCATAGTGACCGGTAGTTCCACTGGTCATTCCACTGGTCGGTCAATTTATAGTTTTGCTGGTTACAGAATTCTAAGTTGACAGCATTGTGTAAATGTTATTCCATTGTTTCCTGGCTTCCACTGTTGCTGTTCTTATTTCCAACTTTCACTTCTTTTTAAACATTTTTTATTTTCTCTTTGGCTGTTTTTAAATTCTTCTCTTTGTCTTTGGTGTTCTGCAGTTTTATTTATATGTCTATTAGAGGCCCAGTGCACGAAATTCATGCTCGGGGTGTGTGTCCCTCAGCCCAGCCTGCACCCTCTCCAATCTGGGACCCCGTGAGGGATGTCCGACTGCCCTGGTAGGATCGGGCCTAAACGGGCAGTCGGACATCCCTCTCACAATCCAGGACTGCTGACTCCCAACTGCTCGCCTGCCTGCCTGCCTTCTTGATTGCCCCTAACCGCTTCTGCCTGCCAGCCTGATTACCCCCTAACCACTCCCCTACCAGCCTGATTGATGCTAACTGCTCCCCTGCCAGCCTGTTTGCCCCTAACTGCCCTCCCCTGCAGGCCTGCGTCCCCCGCAACTGCCCTTCCCTGCAGGCCCAGTCGCCCCCAACTTCCCTCCTCTGCTGGCCTGGTCACCCCTAACTGCCTTCCCCTGCAGGCTTGATCGCCCCCAACTGCCCTCCCTTGCAGGCCTAGTCCCTCCCAACTGCCCTCCCCTGCTGGCCATCTTGTGGTGGCCATCTTGTGTCCACATGGGGGCAGCCATCTTTGACCACACGGGGGCAGCCACCTTGTGTGTTGGAGTGATGGTCAATTTGCATATTACTCTTTTATTAGATAGGATAGAGGCCTGGTGCACGGGTGGAGGTGGGGGCCAGCTGGTTTGCCCTGAAGGGTGTCCCGGATCAGGGTGGGTTTTCCCTTGGGGTGGGGATCGGCCTGGGTGAGGGGCCTGTGGTGGTTTTCAGGCCGGCCACGCCCCCCGGCAACTCAAGTGGAGGCCCTGGTATATGGGATTTATTTATCTTCTATAATTAAAACTTTGTAGCCTTGAGTGGAGCCAAGCCTCCTGCTTGCTCTGTGGCCACAGCCATTTTTGTTGGGATTTATTTATCTTCTATAATTAAAATTTTATAGCCTTGAGTGGAGACTTAGGCCAGCCAGGGTGTGTGAAAAGCTTGGCTTCCTCCATTGCCGGGGGCAACTCAAGCCTCCTGCTCTCTCCAGCTCCATGGCCACAGCCATCTTGGTTGGGTTAATTTGCATGGTCGCTCCTGATTCGCTGGTGGGCGTGGCTTGTGGGTATAGCGGAGTGATGGTTAATTTGCATATTACTCTTTTATTAGATAGGATATTAATATATAGTGGTGAGAAACTAATAAGACAGAGTGATGAAAACATTGGTTCCTGTCCTAGCCCTTCCACTCTCCCAGTTGGAACCCTATCTGTATCACCTCTAGTTTTATTATTTACTAGTGGCCTAGTCTGGTGCACGGATTCATGCACATTGAAAGGAAAATAATTAGAAGAAATATTTTACTATTGCTATTTGCCTTTTCTCCCTCAGTGCCTGGGAGCCTGGCCCTGCCACCCACCACCCGCCACTCCAGCCAGTTGCCGCCTGCAAGGCCGATCGAGCCTATGGCCCCTGCTGCCGCCCCGGCTCCCAGGTGCTGAGGGAGCAGGGCTGCAGCCCCACTGCCCCTGCTGGTTGCTGCCTTCTGAACCCAATCGCCCCACCAATCGCCAATTGCCCTGCTGCACATGTATTCACTGTCTGGCTCCCAGGTGCTGAGGGAGCTGGGTGGCGCCACCACTGCTGGTCGCACTGGGATCGGATTGGTGGGACATCAGGTCCCAGCTCTGCTCCCTCAGCACTTGGGAGCCCAGCAGCGGCGGGGCGATTGGGTCCCCACCCAGTGACCAGTGGCTCATACCCGCCCTGGCCTGGCACCGTCCACTCACCTGCTCCACCATCCCGCTCTGGTCCTACTCTCCTTGGGGCCCATTGGGACCTCCACTGCCACCTGCTTCCAGCACAGCATCTCCAATGTCCGCCATGTTCTGCGCCACTCCCTGGTGGTCAGTGCACGTCATAGCAAGCGGTCTAACTCCCAACAGGACTCCCGGTCAAGGGGACAATTTTCATATTAGGCTTTTATTGTATAGGATTTATTTAAAAATATATTTTTATTGATTTCTAAGAGGAAGAGAGAGATAGAAACATCAGTAAGAGAGAAAATCAATGATTGGCTGCTTACTGCACAACTCTCACAGGAGATGGAGCCTGCAACCTGGGTATGTGCCCTGACCAGGAATCAAACGTGACCTCCTGGTTCATAGGCCAATGCTCAACAACTGAGCCATGCCCACCAGGCCCATCTCTATTTTTAGATGTCTTCTTCTGTTATATGGGTCTAACAGTCCCTTAAATGTACATTTTAAAAGGACTTTAAAAATGTTTTTATTGATTTCAGAGAGAGAAAGGGAGAGAGAGAGATGGAAACATCAATGATGAGAGAGAATCATCGATTGGCTGCTTCCTGCATGCTCCCTACTAGGGATTGAGCCTGCAACCTGGGCATGTGCCCTGACCGGGAATTGAACCATGATCTCCTGGTTCATAGGTCTATGCACAACCACTGAGCCAAACCGGTTTCGGCTAAAGGACTTTTACAAGAGTTATTTTATTTGACCGCAACACAAGCTTTGGTGATGGGTAGCACTGAGGGTATACAACCAATTTCACAGGCGAGAAAGCTGACATATTTAGAGAGGTGAAGTAAGGTTCTCATAAAAAACCCATCAAGCTGAGTCCAGATCAGAAGTCAGTTGTCTGACTCTGGATTCTATAGTCTTTGTACAATATCAGATGGAGATTTCATAAAGCTTAAAACACTTTGTAAGCTATCAAACTGTTGACCTTTAGTTCCCCAAAAGCAAGAGTTCTGTCATAAATTCCTTGTAAATCTCACATTACTCAGCATATAACATATGTTCAGTTGGGACCTGTAAGGCTCAGTGTACTCCCCAGATTTACGTTGGTGATGTTAAAGGGATTTTTCCATGCTCTTATATCTCTAAATAGATCAGAGCTGCACTAGAACTGGGCTGGGCCATACATTAACCCTGTATTCAGGAGTTAAGCAAAACATGTGTGTAAGTCATGTTGCTTCCATTTACAATCCGTGGCAACTTGGGCAGGTCATTTATCCCACTTGAGCCTTATATTATTTGCTTTTAAAATGGGAGAATAATATCTACCTGTTTTTTTTTTTCCTTTCTTTCTGTATGTGAGATTGAGAGCACTTTGTAAATTATACAAGGTAACCTTATGGATCTTTGCACACTATAGGCATTTGTTAAATGGATGTAGAATGAAGATACAAAGATACCTACACAGCATCCTACTAGGGCTTAGAATGGAGCTGTTGACACAGTATGAATTCAGTCGGCAGCATGTAAGTGGCGCTCAGGAAGTGTGTTTTAATGAGGGGACGTCATGTTCAAAGTCAGACCTTTAGTTCATTGGCCTGCTCAGTGGAGCAAGCAGGTGTTCTTGTTCTTGAAAGGTTCACTAGCCAGGCAGCCCCTCATCTCTCAGGAGCTACATATGGAGTGACTCTCGCTTGTCTCTGAGCTGTCCCTTTGCTGATTGCTTCCGCCATGAGGAGCTTACTCTTGGTCCTTGTGGTCCTTGTCTTGCTCTCCTATGTTCCACCAGGTAAAATGGAATCCCCTCCATGTGGAATTATAAGTAGTGAAGGGAAAGAGGATGTGAGGTTCTAGAAGAATGAAAAGAAAAGCAGGACTTGGATGGAGAAAGCAGGAGCAGAGAGGGATGTGAGCAGAGAGGGATGCTCTGGGCTGTCCCAGGGAATGGAGAGAAGGTGCTAAGGACACAACATAGGAGGTGGATCTCTTCAGAGAAGAAAGGGGTTCTGGACTTTGGTCTGGGGAGTTTGTAAAGTTAGAGGGGAAAGTTGGACTGATGGTATCAGCAGAAGTGGAGCAAAAGCATGAGACCTTTAGCGGTCAGGTAAGATTTGGGGGGGAGGGGAGAGGCTGTTTCTTTAGGACTCTTAGAATTTGCACTCCAAAGTCAGTTACCCGCATGATTTCTCACAGTCTTATAAATGAAGGCAAATTTGATACTGAGTGGAATCAGCATACAGAGCTGGTTGTTCAAATGTACTTACAGCATAATGGGATCCTATGGAACATCATTTAGAAAGGTCAGCATTTATGTTCTTTGGACAGAAGCCAGCAACTTGATAGTATGGAGAAGGGTCCTTTTAAGTCACTAAAGTAGAGGTCCTCTAAAGCTGTTTTGCTTATGGTTTGCTGGGGTCTGCAGCTTTTACCCATGGCCCTCAACCTGCATATTCAAAAGGTAGCACTAAGTGCCAAGCAGAAGTATTCCAAAGACAGGCACAAAGGATGGCATTGAGACTGCTGCTGTGCTGCTGCTGCCTGGATGGCAGGACCTCTGGACACTTTGCATTGTGTCTCCACTGGACTCCTTTATCCCCTGGGACTAAAGGGCAAATTTGTTTGCAGATGGCCTGTGGTCATAGCAAATTGATTAACCTCACACCACAAAGCCCATGGGCCAGCCAGGTGGAGAGACTGGTAAGGCTTAGCAGCACATAGAGTGGATAATTCAGTGGAGTGACTCCGAGCCATCGGACCTTCTTAAACTGCCTTCCTCCCCCTCCTCCCCTACTCCTCAGCTTGTAGAGGCACCCAGGCCTTAAGGTTAGGAAAAATACTAGCAACAGATTTAGATATGTGTTTTAGGTATTCAAACCACTTCACACTCATTATCCCTTGAGACATTTTCACGTACCCTGTGATTCAGCCAAGGCAGATAGTAAGGCACTTGGCAAAAAGTCACAGAGAATGTTATTGGGAATGCAGGGCCAGAACCACAGATTTCCGTAACTCTGGGTCAGTGATCATTCCTTCTTCAAACGAACACTGTGGCACTCAAACTGCCTGGTACTATCTCAGACCCTGAATGCCTCCTGGATTGGGGCCTCTTGAAAACTCCTGGAAATACTTTAGGTCACAATGATCTATTTTTTTAAAAATATTTTATTGATTTTTAGAGAGGAAAGGAGAGAGAGAGAGAGAGAGAGAGAGAGAGAGAGAGAGAGAGATTTATTGTTTCACTTATTCATTCATTGGTTGCTTCTTGTATGTGCCCGGACTGGGGATCAAACCTGAAACTTTGGCGTATCAGGATGATGCTCTAACCAACTGAGCTACCGGACCAGGACCACAATGGTCTTTCCATTGCAGTTTGTGCCAAGCTGAATCTGCTGGGTTCTGTGACCTGCACATGTAAGTGGGGAGCATGGGAACTAAAGACTTATGACAGGGTCTCTGGAAAATAACTTCAAAGCAACTGAAAAAGCAGCATCCAGCTGTAACATGCCTGGGAGGTTTTGATCCTGTTCAATTTACTTTGAGAAAGTTCTAAAGTATAGCCTACAATCTAATTTACCCACGATACCATGACCCCACAGGACACTGTGCATTTATTTACCTTTGTTTCTGTTGGCAGTGAGAAGTGGAGTGAATGCATATGTAAGAGGCCTCTTTTCTTCATGCTGGCGATTCAAAGGTTCTTGCAGGAGAACATGTGGCCGAAACGAAGAATATCATATTTTTTGTGAAACGAAATATCTGTGTTGCATAAACAAAAAGTTTTTACCTGTTATAGTTGGGAAATAGTTGTATCTGAGGTTCTCCCTGATTTCCTCTGGGGACCCAGATCCTTCTCAGCTGCATCATCCCATTAAAACAATGGCCTTAGCCTCTTCATGTTTCTGTGTCTGCTGCGTTTCTCTCTAAGGGCATTCATTGTGTCTCTTATGGAAATAACCTCTTAGTTAAATTTCCTGTCTTCAGTACTTTTCTTGTTGTTAATTTATTCCTTATTAAAGTGTCCTAAAACCTTTTTTTGAAGTTTACTATACAATCAGAAAAGTGTACAAATCATAAGCGAACATATTAATGAATTTCACAAATCTAACACACCCATGGAACCTGTTGCATTCAGGTGAAGAAAGGAATATTCCTATATCCCAGTCAGGATGACAAAGGCCTGAATTCTAATACCGTAAATCCTGGGACCTGTTTTAGAATTTTATATAAATGAATTATACAGTAGGTACATTTTTGCATCTGGCTTCTTCTAATCTACATTATTTTTATGACATTTATTTATATTTTTGATGTAATTTAGTTCATTCATTCTCAATGTTGTATAGTATTATATTGGAGAATACATTACGATTTATTTGAATATTCTAGTGTAGATGGCTATCTGTGTAGTTTTCAGTTTTGGGGTCTTGTGGAATAGTGCTATGATGAACATTCTTTTTTAAATTTATTTTTTATTATTTTTTTCAGTTTATTTTTTTTTCTTTTTCTTTTTTTTATTGTTACAAATAGTGGTACATATGTCTCCTTTTTTTCCCCCATTGGCCTGCCCCCGGCCTCCCCTACCCCCCAGTACATGCCCTCACCTGCCCCCCCACCCCCGCCAGTGTCTTGTATCCATTGGTTATGCTTATATGCATGCGTACAAGTCCTTCGGTTGATCTCCAACAGCCCCCCCGCCCCAATCTCCCCTGCCTTCCTGCTGTAGTTTGGCAGTCTGTTCAATGCTTCTTTGCCTCTGTATCTATTTTCCCCCCCATTTCTTTCCTTTAAAAAATCTTGCCTCTGCAGATTAGAAATCTACACTAATGAAAGAGAAACATGCAAATTACTGTCACTCTGCTATGCCCAACAGCCAATCAGAGTGAGTATGCAAATTAACTTGAAAAGATGGTGGCAGCCCCATCCCCCAGCCACTCTGGGCCTGTGATCCCAGGCCGCAGACAGCAGCAGAAGCCTCACGTCCGCCTGACCCACGTCCTGGGGGAGACAGAGAAAGTGGGCCCCAGCGCTTGAGGATGGGTGCGGCCTGGGAGAAGAAGAAGCTGCCTGCCCTGTGATCCCAGGCTACAGCCAGCTGGAAAAGCCGTCCGCCCCATGTCCTTCCACCCCACGTCCTGGGGGAGACAGAGAAACTGGGCCTCAGCACCTGAGGCTAGCTGCAGCTCGGGAGACGAAGAAGCCACCTGCCTCATGATCCCAGGACGCAGCCAGCCGGAGAAGTCACCCACACTGCATCCCAGGGGAGACGGAGAAGCCACCCGCCTGTGGTCCAGGCACCAGCACCTGCAACTGGCTACAGCCTGGTAGACGGAGAAGCCACCCACCCTGCAGTCCCAGGCACCAGAACCTTTGGCTGGCTGTGGCCTGGGAGACGTAGAAGCTGCCCACCCTGCGGTCCCGGGTGCCAGCACAAGGCTGCAGCCCCGACAAAGGCACCTGCCCAGCATCTCCTGTGGCTGCAGCTGGCCTGGGTGTCTATGGCTGACCAGAGGGAGGGAAGCCCGGATCCCTGGTGCCTGTGGTTGGCTGGAGGAGGGAATCCTGGGTCCCAGATGCGGGGCCAAGACAGAGGTGGTTAGGGGCAATCATGCCAGCAGGGGAGCAGTTAGGGACAATCAGGTTGGCAGGAAGAAACAGTTAGGGGCAATCAGGTAGGCAGGTGAGAGTTTAGGAGCCAGCAGTTCTGGATTGTGAGAGGGATGTCCAACTACCCGTTATCCCCTGAAGGGTCCCAGATTGGAGAGGGTTCAGGCCGGGCTGAGGGACACCCTTCTTCCCACCCCCACATGCATGAATTTCATGCACCGGGCCACTAGTAAACATATAATAACAAAAAATGTTTGAGTCCCAATTTCAATGTCCAACAGTTCTGAGTCCCTGTTTCAATGTCAAACAGTTTCTTATGTGTACATGCCAGCAATGATATCTGGATGGTGGGCACATGGTAGCAATGTAGGTCTGACCCTCTCTGGTTTGGTTCTAGGCAACCTGCAGCGACACACAGCTTCTGACTGCTCGCATGGCAAGGCGTAGTCAGCGTCTTTCATCTCTGGACTGTTTCTCCTCTTGTCTTCGTGGTTGGAGCAGACCTGTCAATTCCTCTCTGTTGTAGGAATGCACCTGGTCTTGGAGTTGTTTTCTGAAAATATACAAACATATTCTCAACCAAAAGTTAATAAAGGAATCTTTTCTATATAATTGATTTGGGATCCTTTTTATTTTTGCCCAAATGATTTTCCTTTGTCTTATTTAGACACCATGTGTGTTTTTCATAGGTGTCTTGCTGTTAGCATTACAAATGAAAATTAATTTTGTAAAGTAAAAATTTTCTAGATGTAATTTACTTATAGGATATTTTTCCTTACATGATATTACCCTACTATCCCCCCTTTTTTGATTAATGGAAGCTTTTGTAAATTTTATAATGCAGTCTTGATAACTTTAAATTTTAATTTTTGCACAAAAATATGATTCCTTTAGGTTCATTGCATGTTCAAGAATTTTACCATGAGATGAACTACCAATAGAAATTTTAGTGACTACTTTAGGAACAGCTTTTTGTTCAGTACAATTAAATTTTCTTGAATATTCATTTATTTCAATTAGCCTATTTAAATTAATCTGAAAACTTGATTACTATTTTACTGTCAAATTTAATACTCTACCAACAATCTTAGTTTACCCTGTAAATATTAGTGGAAAAGATTATTTGCATTCTTGAGTAGGCCCTGAGCATTCCTGGTGCTAGGCTGGATTTAGTTATAGGGCAGCTGCTGTTGGCCAAGTCTCTGTTACCTGGGTCCCAATCTGAGCTGGGTGTGGGAAGCAAAGCAGCCATGTGGGCAGGAGACCTCCATCTGAAGGGATGAGGTTTCAGGCCCCTGCAAGGTTGGGGGGTTGAGGGTCTGTGCCCCATCTCTGTTGACCTCCAAGTTCTCTCCTGATGGCCCCTCTGTGACTGTGCCTGTCTTAGGTTGTTCCTTCCCTGAGGAATCTTACCCATCTCTAGCTAACCAATCATTCTCCAGGGCCAAGCAGGGTGATGTGAGGTTCAGTTCTGTCTCCTTGGTAGCCTATGTGATGAACATTCTTATACATATTTTTTGAGGCTTCTATGCAAGCATTTCTGTGGCTATATAGCCAGGTGTGACATTGATAGTCATAGGCCATGCATATACTTGGTTTCAGTAGATATTGCCAAATTGTCTTTCAAATTGGTGGAACCAATTTATATTCCCACCCATAGTTTTTGAGAGTTCTTATTGCTCACATCCTTTTCCACAATTAGTATTTTCTGCTTCTTTTTTCCATCCTGGGGGGGGGGGGCGGGGGAGCGAATAGTGATGACATATAGTGGTTTAATTTGCATTTCACTGATGACCAATAGAATTGAGCATCCATACTGTTGCAAATGGTAAAAACTCCTTTTTTACCACAGCGTAGTATTCCATTGTGTAGATGTACCACAGCTTTTTAATCCACTCATCTGCTGATGGGCACTTAGGCAATTTCCAAATCTTAGCTATGGTAAATTGTGCCACTATGAACATAGGGGTGCATATATCCTTTCTGATAGGTGTTTCTAGTTTCTTGGGATATATTCCTAGAAGTGGGATCACTAGGTCAAATGGGAATTCCATTTTTAGTTTTTGAGGAAACTTCATACTGTTCTCCACAGTGGCTGCACAAGGGTTCTTTTTTCTTCACAGCAGTGCACGAGGGTTCTTTTTTCTTCGCATCCTCACCAGCACTTGTCATTTTTTGATTGGTTGATGATAGCCATTCTGACAGGTGTGAGATGGTCATTTTGATTTGTATCTCTCGGATGATTAGTGACTTTGAGCATGTTTTCATATGTCTCTTGGCCTTATGTCTTCTTTCGAAAAGTATCTCTTTAGGTCCGTTGCCCATTTTTGATTGGGTTGTTTATCTTCCTTTTAAGTTGTATGAGTTCCCTGTAGATGTTGGAGATTAAGCCCTTATCGGAGATATCATTGGCAAATATGTTCTCCCATGCAGTGGGCCTTCTTGTTGTTTTGTTGAGGATTTCTTTTGCTGTGAAAAAGCTATTTATTTTGATGCAGTCCCATTTGTTTATTTTCTCTTTAGTTTCCATTGTCCTAGGAGCTGTATCGGTGAAGAAATTGCTTCGGCATATGTCTGAGATTTTGCTGCCTGTAGATTCCTCTTGCATTTTTATGGTTTCCCGTCTTATGTTTAAGTTCTTTATCCATTTTGAGTTTATTTTGTGTATTGTGTAAGTTGGTGGTCTAGTTTCATTTTTTTGGCATGTATCTGTCCAATTTTCCTGACACCATTTTTTGAAGAGACTGTCTTGACTCCATTGTATGTTCATGCCTTCTTTGTCAAATATTAATTGAGCATAGTGGTTTGGGTCAATTTCTGGGTTCTCTATTCTATTCCATTGATCTATATGTCTGTTCTTGTGCCAGTACCAGGCAGTTTTGAGAACAGTGGCTTTGTAATACAGCTTGATATCTGGTATTGAGATCCCACCTACTTTGTTCTTCTTTCTCAGGATTGCTGCAGCTATTTGGGGTCTTTTTTAAATTCCAGTTTTGGAGAGTTCGTTCCAGGTCATGAAATATACCATTGGTATTTTAATTCTACCACTGAAATTTAACTGTAGCTGCCATTGTGGTTGGTGCTGTCATATTCACACTGATGACTTTCCATATTATTGGGAAAAAGAAAGGACTTCCACATTCTGTGTAGGCTTCACTGAGCCAGCCTTATGTTGATCCATACTAAAGTAGGGTAAATATCCCTGTTCTGTACTTTTTTTTCATTACCTAGGCATTAAATCAATGCGGCTCATGGTCTCAGGTCTCACAGAGTCTCTTTTGAAAACAGCATTTACTGCTACTTCCTGCAATCTCTTCTGCACACAACTCAGGAAGATGTTTATGTGGCTTGAAGGGAAAAAGATACCATCCTATGGAGTCCATATTCCTCTCTGCTTCCAGGAATCTTTGCAAAAATTGTCCCCCTTATATCCATCCCCTTCTCCACATACAACTGAACTTATGCCAGTAGATTAAGGTCAATAGCAGCCTTCCAACTCCACACAAAGACCTCACTTCAATGGATGTAAAAAGTATATGGAACAACCCATCTAACTGCTTGGATGCATTTCAAAGTAAGTTACAAACATCAGTCACCTGTCCCTAGAATTATATTATTACCCCAGAATTATATTATTACTTGGAGTTTAATAGTTTTCCTTTTTGTTTGTTAATCCTCACCCGAGAATATTTTTTCCATTGATTTTTAGAGAAAGTGCAAGGAATGGGGAGAGACAGAGAGAGAGAGAGAGAAACATCAATGTGAGAGAGACACATTGCTTGGTTGCATCCCACATGACCCCTGACCAGGGCCCAGGATCGAGCATGCAATTAAGGTATGTGCCCTTGACTGGAATTGAACCCAGGATCCTTCAGTCCTCGGCCGAAACTCTATTCACTGAGCAACATCAGCCAGGAACTAGCTTTTTAAAAATATATTAAAAAAACAAAATTTACATACAATGAAATGCAAAGATCTTGAGTGGACCAGTCTAAGAGCTTTGACAAATGCATATACTTATGTAATGTAAACCTTATCAAGATCTCAAATATTTACATCACTCCAGAAAGTTCCCTCATTCCCCTTTCACTTGATATTTGCTACCAACTTGTATTTTCTGAGCAACAATTTCTGCTATGTTTCATATTAACAATATGTTAAGTTTGTCTATTCTAGAAGTTTATATGTATGTTATTATTAGAGTACATACTCTCTTGTGTAAGGATTTTACCTTCACTTAGATAATATTTTTATGTTTTTCTCATGATGTTGCTTATATCCACAGTCCATTCCTTTTTATTGCTGCATAGTATTTTATGGCTTCATAAAATTTGTTTATCAGTTCTCTTGAGGCACATCAAAATGCTTCCACATTTTTGGCTATTGCAATAAAGCTGCAATGAACATTCTTGTAAAAATAATTCTGTGAAAATAAGCTTTGATTTCTCTTGGGTCAATACCCATGAGTGGAGTTTCTCAGACATGGGTTAGTTGTCCATTTAGTTTTCTTTTTATTCTTTTTAAAAATTGATTTCAAAGAGGAAGGGAAAAGGAGAGAAAGATAGAAACATCAACGATGAGAGAGAATCATTGATTGCTGCCTCCTGCACTCCCCTACTGGGGATCGAGTCTGCAACCTGGGCATGTGCCCTTAACCAGAATCAAACCTGAGACCTTTCAGTCCACAGGCCAAAACTTTTATGCACTGAGCCAAACCAGCTAGAGCTAGTTTTCTTTTTAAATGACTTTACTGATCTATAATTCACATTCTATAATACCATAAAATTCATCTCTTTAGAGTGTATGATTCAGTGGTTTTTAGTATATTCACAGAGTTGTGCAATCATTACTATAATATATTTTAGAATACTTTTTATCACCCCCAAAGAAACTATAGCAGTTACTCCCTCTATTAGTGTGCTAGGATTCCCATAACATAGTAGCACAAATCAATGAAAATTTATTATAGCAGTGTCTTGAGGCTAGAAAGTGTAAGAGTAAGATATCCACAGGGCTGGTTCTTTGTAAAGGCTGTGAGAGAGAATCTGTTTCATGCACCTCACCCAGCTTCTGGTGGTTTCCTGACATTCCTTGGTCTATGGAAGCATAACTCCAATTTCTGTCTTTATCTTTACATGGTATTCTCCTAGTTTGCATGTGTCTGTGTCCAACTTTCCCTATGTATAAGGACATCAGTCATACTTAATTAGGGACCATCCTAATGACCTTATCTGAAAATCTGCATCAACCTTATTTTTAAGTTAGATCACATTCTGAGGAGCTGGGGGTTAGAACTTCACCATATGTCTTTTGGAGGCACACGATTCAATCTATAACAGTCTTCCCTATAGCCTCCCAAAATTCATGTCATTCTCACATGTAAAATATACTCATCTCACCCCAACATACCCAAAAGCTAGTATTTATTCCAGCATGACTCTTAAGTCCAAAATCTCATCTAAATAGCATCAAAAGTAGGTACAGACAACAAGTTATCTGCTTCCAAAATACATCTCCATGACCAGGGTTAGGGTGGTTACTAGAAAAGAGGCAGACTCAATGTGAATGAATTAAATAGATGTTGTTTCTCCAGACTCTATTCTGGATTCCGACAGGAAGCCTGCCCATAAGCCACTGGGAATACCTCACCTGAGGATTCTTCATCTGGTCTGTGTGTCAACCCCACATTTCTCCTGACTGTGTTGCCAGCTTCTTGTAAGCACTCCTGATGGTGGTGTTGAGAATGAGCTCTGTAGACAGGAAGTATGCACAGAAAAGAAGCTAAGTTTGTGGGTAAGGGAGAAATCACAATCTTGAGCTGTGGTGCCATCTTTGGAAAAACTTAAAGAGTTTTTCAGTGGTCAGCCTGGTGCACTGTAACATTGAGAGGAGACACACAAGGTTAAGAATTCTTCCACAATAGGATGCATGAAGTATGGAGCAAATATATCCATATAAAGTCAGAAAACCTCCCAGCTATAAACAAGACCAACAAAATATACTTTCCATGTGAAGACAGCTAGTAATGATTGGAGAACACTGCTACTTGAGATTTAACATAAGAAATGCAAAACAAGAAACATGAAAAATGAAGAAAACATGACATCACAAAAGATCACAATAATTCTCTAATAATTGAACCCAAAGACAAAAGGATCTGCAATTTACTTTAGAAATAATTAAAAATATCTCAGTGAACTTCGAACAAATAAACAAACAAAACCTAACAACCCCAGAAAGACAATTTAAAAAATCAGGAAACAATACACAAACAAAATGAGAAATATAACAAAGAGCTAGAAATCATTTAAAAAAAACCCCATCAAAACACCCAAATAGAAATTCTGGAGGTGAAGAATAAATGAATAAGATTAAAAAAATTAAAATGAAGAGCATCAAAAGCAAGATTCTCTATCTTCAAAGAGAAGATGGAATCAGTGGATTAGAAAATAGAAACTTTGAAGTAACCCAGTCAGAAGAGAACTATCTATATAATAAAAGCATCAGCGACTGTTATGGCAGAACAACCAGAATGACCGGTCACTATGATGCACACTGACCACCAGTGGTCCTGCTCAGCCAGAAGCCGGGCTCACTGCTGGTGAGTGCAACAGCGGTGGCGGGAGCCTCTCCTGCCTCTGCAGCAGCACTAGGAAGCAGTGAGCCGAGTGTTAAGGAGCAGTGAGCAGGCAGGCAGTAAGGAGCGAGGGGTCCTGGACTGCAAGAGGGCACAGGCTGGGCTGAGGGGACCCCTCCCCCCCCCCAGTGCACAAATTTTGTGCACCAGGCCTATAGTGAGAAAATAAAAAAAGAGAGCAAAGAAAGCCTACATAATGTATGGAGTACCATTAAAAGAATAAATATTAGAATTATAACAGTTCCAGAAGGAAAAGAAAGGGAGAAGGAGTAGATAGTTTATTTAAAGATATAATAGCTGAGAAATTCCCATGCTGAGGAGAAGTTTAATATCCAAATTCATTAAGCTAATAGATATCCTCATTATTTTGATTCAAAATGATATTCCATAAGACCCATTATAATGAAACTGTCAAAAATCAAAGACAGCCTGGCTGGCATGGCTCAGCATTGACATAGGAATCAGGAGGTCATGGTTTGATTCTTGGTCAGGGCACATACCTGGGTTGTGGGCTTGATCCCCAGTCTGGGGCATGCAGGAGGCAGCTGATCAATGATTCTCTCTCATCATTGATGTTTTATATCTCTCTCCCTCTTCATTCATCTAAGAAATCAATAAAAGTATATTAAAAAAAATCAAAGACAAAGAGAGAATCCTAAAAGCAGCATGATAAAAAAAGTAACCTAAAAAGGACCCTATTAGGTTCTCAGTGAATTTCTCAGCAGAAACCTTATAGGTCAGGAGAAAGTCATATGATATATTTAAAGTGCTGAAAGATCAAATGTCAGCCAAGCATACTCTGTCTGGCAAAGTTATCCTTCAGAAGTGAGTGAAAAATAAAAACTTTCCCAGAAAAGTAAAAGTTGAGACAATTCTTCACCACTATCCCTGTCTTACAAGACATGCTGAGGGACTATTTCAAACAGAAATAAAGAGAGACTAACTAGTTACATGAAAATATATGAAAATATGCAATACTTTGGCATAGATATATAAACTGTCAGAATTAGAAAACTCAAATTCTGCAATATGATGATGTGCTAACCATTTAACTATGGTATAAAGGTCAAAATAACTATAGCTACTATAAATTTAACAAATACACAATATAAAAAGTGGTAAATTCTGATATCACAAACATAAAAGAGGATAAATAAAAGGGTAGATTTATTTTTAAAAATATTTTTATTGATTTCAGAGAGAAAAGGAGAGGGAGAGAGATAGAAACATCAATAATGAGAGAGAATCATTGATCGGCTGGCTACTCCTGCATGCCCCCTACTGGGGATTAAGTCCACAATGCGGACATGTGCCCTTGACTGGAATAGAACCCAGGACTCTTCAGTCTGTAGGTTGATGCTCTAACCACTGAGCCAAATCAGGTAGAGCCAGGTACATTTTCTGTAGGTGATTAAGGTTAAGTTGTTGCCAGAGAATCAAATTCCTTCCTCGCTGATGAGAGTGGGGTCCTTGGGGTGCTGCTGAAATAAGTGTTTTCAAAGTTCCCCCTGGGAGAATGACATGTAGTAAAAGACTTTATTTTGTGTAGTTACATTCCTCAGTTTCTAATGTCCCTTAAACCAGTCCAGAAAAAGGTGGTGTAAGTGTTCCTTTAGAGCCAAAAGCAGGACCAGTGTCCAGAGCTTCCGTTCCATGTTGCAGCCCCGTCTAGTGAATTGAGTCCAGATTCAGTCCATTAATCCATGGTGTGGAGTCCACATGGCTGACGGCCACATGGGCGAATACAGGAGAATGCACCTGCATTTTTTCTTGCTGCTTTTAGGAATCCCAAGAGAGCGAGAGGGCCAAGAACCAAGAGCTCAAGCAAGCTCCCTTTGTCTAGGAGTTTAAATATTGAGGTTTTGAGCTCTTGCAGTGGCCATGCCTATTCTGGCCACTGGTTTGTTTCCAGGTGTGACTGTCAGGTAAGCATCTTCCCATGTCACCCAGACCTTCATGGGCCTAGATCTATTATCCAGTCCCTTCCCCCATCCATGAGTAGGGAACAGTCTTGGAGAGTGTTAGATTGCAGCTTTCTGGCAAAGCTATATAAATGGCATGCCTAAACCAGGATTATCTAGTCTTCCCTTTACTCCTTTCATGTGAATAATACCCAGATTATTACAATGGTATCAAAGTTGCTTCCAGCAAAATGGACTGTTAAATCTAGAAAGTGTTTTATGTAGATCCCATGGTAGCCACAAAGCAAAGGCAGATAGTAGATTCACAGAGGATAAAGAGAAGGGAATCTGAGCCCACCACTGACAAGCATCAATTCACAAAGGCAGGCAGCAAGAGAGGAACTACAAAACAGCCAGAAAGCAAATGGCATTAGTAAGTCCTTATAGATCAATAATCTACGTGAAAATGAATCGATTTCTCCAATCAAAAGGTCAGAGTGACTGCAAGGATAGAAAAGCAAAGCAAAGCCAAATAAAACAAACAAGTAAACAAACAATAACAATAACAAAAACAAGACCCAACTATATGCTGCTACAAGAGATTCACTTCAGCTTTAAGGATTCAGGCTCAAAGGGAAGGGTTGCAAAGAATATTCCATTGAAGTGGAAACAAAAAGAAATTATAGGTAGCTATGCTTATAAAGGACAGCTAACTTCATTCTCAAGGAAGTTGCCTATGCAGTTGGACCTGTATTCCATACTTGAGGAAAGTTTAGAAGTATAATTAATTTGGAAATGAGAAGGAACTTCTCTTTGGAATAAAACAAAGAATTCATAGTTTGACTCAGAAGAGAAGAATTGCAAACTCAAGTAAATATACAAATGAATGAGGGTTTCCAGTACTTAAGCAAATGCAATGCAATTTACACAGTACATTTTGAAAAAGGTGTTCTAGAATAGAAAGAATCAGAAAACCCAAATGCTGTTCTTTGTGGGATTTAAATTTAATTAATCAAGCCATACATGATCATTTTTACCTTATAGCTCATTACAGCACAAGTTCAAACCACAGGGACCATTCCACCATTCTGTGAGATAAGAGAAGGGGAGCCTGCCTGGTGTAGCTCAGTAGTTGAGTGTCAACCTATGAATCAGGAGGTCATGGTTCAATTCCTGTTATGGGGATATGGTTGCAGGATAGATCCCCAGTGGGGGGAATGCAAGAGGCAGCCGATCAATGATTTTCTCTCATCATTGATGTTTTTATCTCTCTCTCCCTCTCCTTCCTCTCTGAAATCAATTATATATATATATATATATATATATATATATATATATATATCTAATCTAATAATAGACAAATATGCAAATTGACCGCACCTTCGCTACACCTAAGCCACGCCCACCAGCCAAGCCACGCCCACCAACCAATCAGGATGAATATGCAAATTGCCCCAACAAAGATGGCGGCTAATTTGCATATCAAGACAGCGTCCAAAGAAGCCAACAGCTGCAGAAGGGAGTAAAGCTTCGAAGAAGCAAGCAAGCGGGGGGGGGGTGGGTGGGTGGGGGCGGGGGGGGGCGGGGCGGAGGCGTGGCCGGGGGAGAAGGGCGGGGCAGAGGCGGGGCCGGGGGAAGGAGAAGGGCGGGGCGGAGGCGGGGCCAGGGGTGAAGGAAAACAAGGGAGGGCTGGAAGAGAAGGCGGGGCGGGCGGAGCGGAGGTGGGGCCGGGGGCGAAGGGAAACGCGGGTGGGCTGGAGGAGAAGGCGAGGCGGGTGATAAAGGTGGAGTGGAGGCGGGGCCAGGGGCGAAGGGAAACGCGGGAGGGCTGGAGGAGAAGGCGAGGCGGGTGATAAAGGTGGAGTGGAGGTGGGGCCGGGGGCGAAGGGAAATGCGGGCGGGCTGGAGGAGAAGGTGAGGCTGGGGACAAGGTAGGGGCGGAGGCGGGGCGGGGGAGAAGGGAAATGCGGGCGGGCTGGAGGAGAAGGTGAGGCGGGCGAACAAGGGAGGAACAGAGGCAGGGTAGAGTGCAGCAGGAAATCCTATTGCAGGATTTTTTTCCTGCAACGGGAAAGCTAGTATATATATATATGTGAAGGGGAGAAGATAAAGATGTCTCTGTCTCTCTGGCTTATGGGAAACAAGTGGGTAAAGAGAGTCACTCAGAATACTAGGAAAACAAATGGATTTCCCCCCCTCTACCTTATCTTGACTCACTGTGGATAAGATAAGCAAAAGGAGAAGGCAGAGTTAAAATCTATCTTGTGGTTCTTGCTGTGATCTCTGAATCTTTAAAGGGTCAGTTCAAGTTGATCAGCTCCTTAGCTAAACGAGAGACATCAATTCCACTTTTTATTTAAG
This sequence comes from Eptesicus fuscus, assembly GCF_027574615.1. Lineage (NCBI taxonomy): Eukaryota > Metazoa > Chordata > Mammalia > Chiroptera > Vespertilionidae > Eptesicus > Eptesicus fuscus. Next base: position 34,699,761 of record NC_072478.1, read on the forward strand.
TAAGAAGCTTTCTTTCAAGCCTGCACACCCCCCCCCCCCCCCCCCCCCCCACACACACACTATGATGAAGCCTTTATTATACAGAGTGAGGAGATAAGGACACTTCATTCTAGATTGAAATACTGGCTCATGTTAGACAATACTGGGGTTTTGCCAGAAGACATAACTCTTTCTTGCCCTTGAGGTTTCTCAAAATCTCAATTACAAATTCTAGACATACCAGTTATCACTTTGAAACAATGCAATTTTTGCTGCTGGATGAATGGGATATCAGAGAGTGATATCCAGTGTTAACATAAAAAACCATTAGAACCTGTAAAGAATTTTTGTGAGTTTATTTGAGCCAAACTGTCGACATATGCCAGGAAGCAGAACCTCAACGAATTGAGATAATGCTCTGGAGAATGGCGGGTTACATCTGTATTTATACATTGCAATCAAAGGAAAGGGATGTAGTTGGGTTACATGAAATCCATTGGTGGTGATAGACTAGAGAGGCAGGAGAAAGCAAAGCAGGGAACCCCCTGGGATTGGATAAAAAGTAAAATGATAGACACATACTTAGGTCGGTGCAGGAACAATTAACATAACAATGAAGGAATTTGTGGTCTCTGTCCTGGAGCCCAGGCACATTAGGTTGTGCCTCAAGGGGTCCAGAAAAAGGGAAGTTACAAGTTACCCAGACATTTCAAGGGTATGATATATTAGGTGCAAAAAGACAGATGGGCTCAGTTAAGGTAAAGGTTGACTTTGTCAGTGAAGATACCAGCTGAGGATGCAACTACCCACCATAACTGCTTTTAGTTAAAGTTTAATTTCAGACCATCCTTTGTGGTTACTTTAGGTCTCTGAGTTTTCAAGACTTCCATGCAGGCCTTCCCTGAGCTTGTCAGGTTAGCATGTGGAAAGTGATACTTCAACTTTCCCAATAATTACTGGATTGTTTTCAAGTTTTAGTTTATCTGTGTCTTGAGAACATACATCTGAAGTGAAAGAGTAAAAGAAGGCTGTCTGGGATGTTATGAGGCTGCAGTTCCAGAAGATTCAGTGTTCTTCAAATAAGCCTGGCTGGTGTGGCTCAGCAGTTGAGCGATGACCTATGAGCCAGGAGATCATGGTTTGATTCCCAGTCAGGGCACATGCCTGAGTTGTGGGCTTGATCCCCAGGGGGGTGGGGAATGGTGGGGTGAGAGGAAGGGGACTATGCAGGAGGCAGCTGATCAATGATTCTCTCTCATCATGGATGTTTCTGTCTTTCTCTCCCTCTCTGAAATAAATATATATATGGAATCCCCTGCCTCCTTTAGAACATGGTAGTTTTCCTGGGCCCTGTCTTGATACATTCCATACTCTGGATACTTAACAACCGAGGTTACCATTCCAGGCCATCTCTCATACCATTGTATTTAACCTATCTCCCCTAATGACTCCATAGTATGGGCCTCTGAGAGAAAGACACACTCTACTATATTCTTAGGATCTCCCCAGTTAACACAGTACTGGATTTTAGCACAGGCTGAACAATGTCTGGGAGGGTAGAACACCTCACAACCCCTCATTCCTTTTCACCTACTATTCCTTCATCTCTTCCCAGTTGCAGCAAGGAGGCTGGAAAGGCAGTGCTGTCATTTTAGGCCAGGACTTAGCCATTGTTTCCTCTGCCCTATACCCTGTCAGCAGTTGGCTCTTTGCAGCTAGAGTTTTACACTCTCAGAATTACTACAAAGTCCAAACTGTATTCAACACTGAAGCGAAAGAAAATAGCTACACAATCAGAATCTCTACCCCCCTCTGCCACCCCGCCCCTCTTCCTGAGCAGCACATGCAGTCTTTCCACACTCAAGCATCTGTATATGGGTTAATGGTGTTGAGCAGTTGGGTAGACATTCAATAGCATCACAGTAGTCAGTAAGACAACCAGCACAATGCAAGTTGCTAGGTTGGCCTGTTATCTATATAATAAAAAGCCCAAGGGATCGTTACAATCAAACGACCAGAACGACCAGTCGCTATGATGTTCACTGACCACCAGGGGACAGACGCTCAATACTGGAGCTGCCCTCTGGTGGTCTGTGCACTCCCATTTGGGAAGTGCCACTCAACCAGAAGCCAGGCTTATGACTAGCGAGCACTAAGGAGCAGTGAGCCTAGCAGTAAGGAGCAGCCAGTAGGCGGGCAGTAAGGAGTGAGGGGTCCTGGACTGTGAGAGGATGCAGGCTGGGCTGAGGCCCCCCCATCTAGTGCATGAATTTCATGCACCAAGCTTATAGTACTTTTATAAGTTTGGCTGACAAAGAAAACAATGAATCCAGATGGATTTAGATAATTTATTAACTGACACACGCATCAAAGCATGGTGTTAGCAGCTAGTCTCACAGGATGATACCCCACCAGAGAGGCCAGATGATGGGCAGCAGAAGTGGTGGTCCACTCTGCTGCTCAGGAGATAACTTTACACCATAGCCAAGTGGTCTCATAGCCTGGACCCTAAGCAGGCTGAGGTGGAAAGTTCCATGCTTTCACTCTCTGAAACCAGGAAGGTGATTGAGAACCTGTCTCATGGCAGCCCATCACTACATGGCCTTTCTCCTTGTGTGTCAAGAAGAACTGCAGGGTCAGGCCCAGTCAAGACTCAAGCCAGCCTGCAGTTAGGCCTTGCCTATGTGTTCTATGTGAGAGATGCACAAGGTCAACAGGAGGCCAGGACAGATCTGCTCCTCTGTAGATGGGAGGAGCAAAGAAAAGGTAAGTGGGGAGCTGAAGGAATGGTAGAGCCTAAGTATAAAGAGACGTTTTTATAATTTGAAGCCTCTCTGAATAATCAATATATCCTTTCTATGAGTAAAGAGATAAATAGGCACTGAGGAGAGCCCGGATATCATTTTGAAGTGGAAAAATGTATTCTAAGGTGTTTTCCTGAGAAGCTTAGTTGCTTTTAGGAAAGCTGTAGGCCAGCTTTAAAAATCCAAAATCTGGAGTGGGGTGGGGGGTGGCAATGGTAAGATATGTACACATATAATACCTTAATAAAAAAAATTGAAAAAAAAAATCCAAAATCTTAAGAATCTGAAGGCTTATAAAAAATGCTAAAGTTTAACAGGTGTGGGCACATCACAGTGCCACCGTTTAGTATACATTCCTTGGCCGTGTGAAAGATGGGGGTGGTCAGGGCTTTCAAGGTACTTGACATTCACTGGCTTCTCATGTCAGGGTTCGGGGTTTCCTTTCACACAGCACTCCAGCTGAAACATACAGTAGGCAACTAACATTTCACTTCGATAGCACTCGAGTCTGCAGATGCCATTTCCATAGCATTTCTGGTGTATTTCTGATGATATTGGATTCAAGCCTGGAAAGACAATGAATGGAAGGAGAATTTACTATAGACCTGTTTGGACTATAAAATAACAAGGCCCTCCCCCCCTTTTTTTTTTACTACACTGGATTCCAAGGGACTAGTCATAATGACTGATTCTGTTGGAATCAATTGATTCTGATAGAATTTAATTAATTCTAATAGATTCTGATTGAAAAAAAGGTAGCTTGTGCTATGGATTGAATTGCAGCCCTCTCTCCCCAATTCATATGTTGAAACCCTAATCCTCAGTGTGACAGTATTTGGAGATTGGGACTTCAGGAGGTAATTAAATAAGGTCATAATGGGGATGGCTGGGAGAGATAAATGGGGGAAAAAGGGGACGTATGTAATACTTTCAACAATAAATAATTAAAAAAAAGGTAATAACAGTGAGGCCCTAATGCATTAGGATTTGTGGCCTAAATTAATAGGACTGGTAGACTTATTGGTAGAAGACACAGAAAGAAGATGGCAGAAAATATAACTCATCAGAAACTGAATCGACCTACAGTTGATCTTGGACTTTCCAGCCTCTAGAACTATGAGAAAATAAAGTTTTTTTTTTTTTTAAAGCCATGAAGTCTGTGGTATTTTGTTATGTCAGTCTGAGCTAAGACAATTAGTAACTTGGAAGTTTGCCTAAATTGGTCAAATAATAACTTGAAACCATCAAATTACCTATGTATGAAATCAGATTTGGGATCTCTTATTAGAGCCCAAGGCATTAGAGCTGGGCTTACAATTTTGTAGACATGCTACTCCACAGGATCATTAAAATATGAATGTTTCTTCATGCTCACGTGTAAGAAGGCGTTAAAAGGACAAGAGTGCCAGTATTTGTCCATGTGTAAATATTTTGAGCCAATGCATACCCTATCCAAGTCATCATGCCCTGGAGGGTAATTGTCCTATAGGAAAAAAGAAGGGATCAGGGTTATTTAGCTGGCAAGAAGGAAGCCTGAAGAGATGAAATGTAATGGTCTGCATAGGAGATGAGAAAGTCCTATGAAAAAGACTAGCCATGGGAATGTATAAGACACTAAATGGAATATTATAGACTACATGCAATTGTCTGGAGATCTGTCGTCATAAACCATAGTGGAATCGGTCCCACTAAGAGCTTTAAAAGGCCTGAATCCTAGGGATTCTTAATTTCAGCCCATTGAGTTATATGATCTGAAAATCTGGTTCATTTGCCTAGAGAATACTGCAGGGAGGGTGAGAAATTAAATGGGACCATCTAACATATGCATTTGAATTGATTCCACGGAGTGAGGAGAATATTCAAGATGAGATTTCTAAAGTCAGAACATGAGGCCAGTTAGTCTTTCATGCCTTTTATCACATAGGACCTCATTAATTTTCTTGGAACAAGCAGTTCCACATCTGCTCCACCATGTACTTAAGGCATCTACAAATAGTAACTTTACGCAATTTCCGCATATTAGGAGGCTTAAAATGTCATCACCACTTGCTGGTTTTGACTAGTATGACTAGATATGTTCCTGAACTAGAGACAAACTAGTGGCAAAATAAAATGGGACATCACTAATGAAAATATAATGGTACTTCTCATAAGTCAGGTCCTGCACATATTACTTTAGGCATATGCTATACATTATACCATTTAATTCTTGCTAGTATTATTATTTCTGTTCTCTAAGTGAAGAGACTGAGGCTCAGAGAAGCTCAGGCTTTTGCCTACAGAGGTACAGCTAACAAGTTGGAGAGCCAAGATGCAAGTTCAGACCTCGCTGACATCAAAGCTGCTTGATGCTTTTTCACCTTTGAAAATTAAAGGGTCCATGGTGGGAGGACATGCATAGGTTTGCTTAGTGGAATTGCTTGTCTCTAGAAAGGACCCCCGAGGAAGATTTCCACTTTACCTGCCAGCGCTGGTTCCCAGGAGAGGAGAAAGACAAACACAATGAGCCGAGGCTTCATGGCTGGGCTCTGCTGTGGAGGAGGCTGGTGGTAGGGTTTGGCACCGGCTGTCAGAGAGCAGAAAGGGAAGCACTCAGGTCTGAGGTGTGGCCTGCTCCAGTTGGATATGCTACACTGATCTCTCCCGAGGCACCTGAGTTGGCAAAGCTCAGATGAGGGAAAACTGACAGCTGTCCCCATTCGACAGCTTTTCCTTTTGAAAAAGGCACTGGTCCCCCACCTGGGTTTTCCAAAAGTACTAATGGAGACCTGGGAACGATATGCTATTTCTTTTTAAAATATATTTTTATTGATTTCAGAGAGGAAGGGAGAGGGAGAGAGAGATAGAAGCATCATGATGAGAGAAAATCATTGATCGGCTGCCTCCTGAGGATCGATCCTACGACCTGGGACCCTTCAGTCACCAGGTCGATGCTCTATCCACGGAACCAAACCAGTCACAAAGGTCAATCTTCACTTTAACTGAGCCTGCCTGCTGTCTTTTTTTTTTTTTTTGCATCTATGATAACACACCTGAAAACACACATTTGAAATATCAAAGTAATTTGCTTTTTTCCAGACCCCTCAAAGCACAACCACTGCCTTAGAGCAAAGACAACAAATCCCATCATTGTTATCATTATCAGAGTAATTATTGATTGTTAACTATTCTATACCCACAAATGTAAAAGAAGTATGTGTCTATTCATTTTACTTTTTATCCAATCCTAGAGATTTCCCGCTTGGCTTTCTCCCCTCCTCCTAAAGTATCACCATCCTTACACCTCTTCCTTTAATTATAATGTATAAAATAAGGTGCATAACTGACATTCTCTTGAGCTTTTCCTCAATCCCTTAAGATTTTGCTTCCTGGCAATTGTTGTCAGTTTAGCTCAAATAAACTCATAAAAATACTTACACATTTGGATGTTTCTTATGTTGACATCACCCCAATACATTTAATTAAAAAATAAATTAAAGAAAGAAGCAAAAAATAAAAGAAGTCTGGTGTATTAGTTCTCAAGAGCTGTCATAATAAATGACCACAAACTAGATAGCTTAAACAACAAAATGTACACTGAGTGGCCAGATTACTACGATCTCTGAACACATAATAATCTGGCCACTCAGTGTATATCCTATATAATAAAAAGCTAATATGTAACTTGTCCCCTTGACCAGGAGTTCGACCAGCAGGCAGGCTGGCCAACTGCCCATGTCTCCTCCCCCTGGCCAGGCTGGCCGGCCCCCACCCATGCACAAATTCATGCACCGGGCCTCTAATATATATGTATATACACTGAGTGGCCAGATTATTATGCGTTCAGAGATCATAATAATCTGGCCACTCAGTGTATTGTGTCATTGTTCTGAAGGCTAGAATCTGAGATTAAGGTTTTCCTAAACCTAGTCTTAAATAAGGTAGAGGCAGAAGGAGAGTATATGAGTGAAGGAGGAAAGACAGCTTATATTGTGATGGGTCACTGTTTCTATCTTAGTCCTGATATTTATATAATAAGAGAGGAGAGAAATGGCATAGGGTAATGGAGGACAGAAATACTGTGTAGTCCGAGAGCAACGATGCACTAGTGCTTCCTTATGTTAGTGGAACTCAGAGAGGTGGCAAGAACATAGCTCAGCATTGATTGCATGGTTCTCTTTAGTAGATAGTCTCATAGCATTGGTTCCCCTTCCCTCACACAGGTCCCCCCAGTGTGGGAAGGGAGAGTAGCATAATCCCTGTATGGCTGAGATCATGGAAGTGGTGAAGTCATAGACAGTCCCATGTGAATTTCTGGTAACCCAGAATGATGTATGAGTAGCAGAATTATCTTATGCATTAAGGAATGAGCCTCACCCAAAGAGTTTTGATAATTTTATTAAGAATAAGAGGCAACTCAGCAGTCATACCTTGACTAGTGATGCCTTGAATAGGAATTAAGTTCATTTATAAAAAAATTAAGTTATACTTTTGCATATGCCTAGTGGACTGATACTCATATCCCTTTATGCTAAAATTCTACTATGCCAAAACATCTCTTTCTTTTTTTTTTTTAAATTATTGATCCTTACCCAAGGATATCTTTCCATTGATTTTTAGAGAGTGGAAGGGAGGGGGAGAGACAGAGAGAGAAACATTGATGTCTCTCACATTGATTGGTTGCCTCCCTCAAACACTCTGACTAGGCCCAGGGATCGAGCCTGCAACTGACCTACACCCTTGACCTACACCCTTCAGTCCGCAGGCTGATGCTCTATCCACTGAGCCAAAATGGCTAGGCCCCAGAACATCTCCTTATTAACTTTCCTCTCACTCCCAACCTACTTTCTCTGGATTCTAGTTTAGTGAGCTAAATAAGCTAACCATCTCTTTGCCAGCTTTGAAACCTCAGGATCACCTTTTATACCTTCTTCTTATTATATTATATGGCCACTAAATTTTGTCAATCCTCTTCCTGAAATCCATCTGCCTCTTTTTTTCTTCTTGGTCCTCATTCTAGTGTTCTGGTTCTAGATTACTAAAATACCATAATGTTGCATAAATATGTTGTGTTTATATAAGATTGTATTACCTCAGAAACAGAAAATATACCTTCTTTTCAAAACCACGGGAGATTTGAGCAAATATCAATTTTATCTTAGACCACAAAGAATGATTTAACTGATTCCAAAATGCTGTAAGGCAGATCACATTCTCTGGTCCATGATATTATAATGAACACATATGGAGCTTATACTGGGGTCAGGTGCTGCTTAAGAATTTATGTATATTAATGCATAGAATCCTCATAACACCATGATGTAGGTACTATTGTTACCCCACTTCATAAATAAGGAAACCGAGGTAGGGAGACATTAAAGCATTTCCCCAAGGTTAAAAAGTGAGTAAGTGGTGGGGCTGGGTTCTCGTACTATTGGTGAAACAACAATGTGGCTGTGAATCTAAACTGAGGAAATGAATGTAAACGTGAACACATGGAAATAGAATGTAAGCCTTTATTAAATTTATATTTACTTTAACCTCAACAGAATTATCATGAATTTCCATTATCTATCATATTAATTATTCTTTCTAAAAATTTAAAAATATATTTTTATTGATTTCAGAGAAGAAGGGCGAGAGAGAGAGAGAGGGAGAGAGATAGAAACATCAATGATGAGCATCACTGATCGGCTGCCTCCTGCATGCCTCCCACTGGGGATCAAGCCCAAAACCTGGGCATGTCCCCTGACTGGGAATCAAATCATGACCTCCTGCTTCATAGGTTGACGCTCAATGACTGAGCCATGCCGGCCGGACTAATTTTTCTTATGTAGAGATGGGAATCTTATTCATTTTTAGTTTCTGTTCTTGGAGTCTGAAGAAAATGGAGATGGACTTTTCACCACTTCTTTCTTTTGTTCAAGTCAACTTTCTTTATTTTGCAGCAGATGCTCCAGTCAGAACAGTATCTAATTGCAAATTCATCAGGATTGCACTTCATTCTGCATTTATGGTATAATGAAGAACATCTGCTGTTAAAGAAGCTTCTCGCTTTGAAAAGAGAAAACATCATATTGTATTATGTTAGTTATTTGTATATTTTAATGTTGAAAGTGTTTCATAATAAATTAAAGCAACAATAAAGAACTTTTTTGCCCAGAAAAATATAACAAAATAATTATAGTAAAGAAAAGTGGAGATCGTGAATAAAGATAAATGATTATTTCTTCTGTAAGTGGCAGTAGCTGAAAAGGGGAAAGGTTTCTGATGAGAACTTTTACAGCATATTTTTTTCTAAAATGAAACATTCATTTAGGGGTGAAGATTTATGATTTAAGAAAGAATGTTTAATTTCAAGAGTGAGTGGGGATAAAATTCAGGGTGTAAGAGGAAGGGGTAGCCTTAAGTCAGAAAATCAAGAGAAGGCAGAGTAAGTTTACATTATAAGCTGTATGGTGGTGGGAAAATGGGAAAGTTATTTCTTGTTCCCTTTACTTTCTTGGTTTATTAAAAAAAAAATCACCAATAGAGATTGAGAAGGAGACAGAGGGAGTTGGGTCTTGGCTCCAACTTTCTGGTGAATTTAGGCCCCAAACCATGTCTCATTTACTGAGGAAGTTTCTGAGATCTATACAAGATCCCATAAGCCATAATCTCTCACTGTGGTTCCCAGATATCTCTCTCTCTCTCTCTCTCTCTCTCTCTTTTCTCTCTCTCTCTCTCTGTTTCTCTCTCTCTCTCTCTCCCCCCCTCTCTCCCTCCCTCTCACACACAACATTTTCTTCTATCCTTTTCTCCCAAATAAAACGATCCTAAGTTTTCTAGTAATAATTTCCTTACTTTTTAAAATGTGTTTTATTACCCGAGTTCTCATCCCTAGACATTATAGCTTAGTTTTCATCTCATCACAATGTTTGCTATTTCCTTTAAATCTACAGGTCCTTCCTGAATTATTTCTTTTTTATGTATATTTTACATTGAAGAACTTGTGATGTTTAACCTGTAGTGTTCCCACAGCTGATATTTTCTGACTAGAGACCCGGTGCACTGATTCATGCACCGGTGGGGTCCCTGGGCATGGCCTGTGGGGATCAGGCAGAAACTGGCAGTCCAACACTGCCTGCCACTCCTGCCTGCTGCTCCTGCTCATCCTGGCCCTGCTGCACCTGCTGTCAGTCCCGATTGGGAGAGGCTCACGCCGCTGCCATAGCAGCGCTCGCTAGCTGTGAGCCCTGCCTCTGGTGCCCTTAGGTCAGCTGAGTGGCGCTCTTGCTGTGGGAGTGCACTGACCACCAGGGGGCACCTCCTGCATTGAGTGTCTGCCCCCTGGTGGTCAGTGCGCATCATAGCGACTGGTTCTTTGGTTGCTTAGGCTTTTATATATATATAGATTGCATACTTTAGGAGAATTCAGCATGTTCCTGTGTCCTCTGTATTTTCACAAAATTGGCAGCACAATTCAAAGGCTTGGTCAGACTTATGTTTGATTCCTTTAGCTAGCTGCAATGTATTGGTGTGTGTGTGTGTGTGTGTGTGTGTGTGTGTGTGTGTGTGTGTTATAAGGAGACCGTAATGTCTGGTTGTCTTTTTTTGGAGATGATAGCAGTTATTAATGCTCAATGGCTAGATTCATTAATGCAATGGGGGTTGCACATTGGTGAAATTGTAATTATATCATGTCTTTTTCATTGTTTAGTTGTAATACTTTAATAAAGAGACATTTTATATAATCTATTTTTAAACCACTGTATCATATGACCAATGTAAAAAAACTGTACATATTTAATATATAGAACTTGATAAGTTTGGGGACAACTGTACATCTATAAAACCATCATGACCATCAAAGCCACAGACATATCCATCACCTATCAAAGATTTATCCCATCTTCTTTATTATTATTAATGTTCTTATTTGTGGTAAGAATACTTAGCATAAGGTCTATACTCTTAGCAAATTTCAAGTATACAATACAGTATTGTTAGCCATAGGTACTGTATGTATAGCAGAACTTCTTTTTATTTATTTATTTATTTTTTTTAATTACTTTATTGATTAAGGTATCACATATTTGTCATCAACCCCCCCCCCCCATTCCCTTCCCAAACCTCCCCACATGCATGCCCCCCTTCGTGACCACTGGTTAGGCTCATATGCAAGCACACAAGTTCTTTGGTTGATCTATCTCCCTTGTCCCCACCCTCCCCTACCTTCCCTCTGAGGTCTGACAGTTGGATCAATGCTGTTCTTGTTCTTCAGTCTATGTTGTTCATCTTTTCCCCTAGATGAGTGAGCTCATGTGATACTAGGAATACACTTATAGGAACCGAAAATGAGACAAGCAATAATAGTTATGCTGAGAGGCAAATGAATCAGTCTATAGTGAGTTTCTTTCTGGGCCAACAGTTCTTTTGAGTCCCGGTTTCTATGTCCAACAGTTGTTTATGTGTTCATAACAGCAATGATATTTCAGTTCTGGATGGTGGACAAATGGTGGTAATGCAGGTCCGACCCTCTCTGGTTTGGTCCTGGGCAATCTGCAGTGACACACATCTGCTGACTATAGCAGAACTTCTTAACTTATTTATCTTGCATAACTGAACCTTTGATTACCAGTTTCCCATTTTCTCTACCCATCATTCCTAGGTAATCACTATCCTATTTTCTGTTATTATGAGTATGACTTTTTGAAAAGATTCCAGAAGAAAGCGAGATTATACAGTATTTGTCTTTCTGTGTCTGGCTTATTCCACTTAGTTGATTACTCTCAAGGTCCATCCATGTTGTTGCAAAAGACAACATTCACTTATCACATTTTTGGGTGTATTTTTTTTTCACCTTCATTAAGGAATGATTGTTTAATAAAATTGCATATATTTAAGGTATACAATATGATGTTTTTTTTTAAAAATTATGTTTTTATTGGTTTTTAGAGAGAGGGGAAGGTAGAGGGATAGAGAGATAGAAACATCGATGAGAGAGAAACATCATCAATTGGCTGCCTCCAGCATGCCCCCCACTGGGGATTGAGCCTGCACCCTGGGTGTGTGCCCTGATTGGGAATTGAACTAGTGACCTCTTGTTTCCTGGCTCAATGTTCAACCATTGAGCCACACCAGCCAGACTGATGTTTTGATATAATATACACTGTGAATTTATTACCACCATGAGATAACATATCCACCACCTCACATAATCTTTTTCTTTCTTTGAGTGGTAAAATTACTTGAGATCTACTCTCTTGGCAAATGTCAAGTATACAATATATTACCAATATGTCACCATGCTGTACATGAAGTCTCCAGAACTTGTTCATTTTATCACTGAATATTTGTACCCTTTGACCAACATCTCTCCATTTCCCCTCCCCCCCTCCTCTGGCAACCATCATTATACAATCTACTTCTTTGAGTTTGACCGTTTTATATTCCACATATAAATGAGATCATACAGTATTGGTCTTTCTATGTCTCACTTATTTGACTTAGCATAATGTCCTGCAGGTTTGTTCATGTTGTTGCAAATGATTTAGTTTCCTTCTTTTTAAGGCTGGATACTATTCTGTTAAATATATATATATATATATATATATATATATATATATATATATATATATCACAATTTCTTTTCCTATTCATCAACTGATGGACACTTGGTTGTTTCTGTATCTTGACTAGTGTGAATAATGCTGCAATGAACATGGGCGTGTAGATACCTTGTCAACATTCTGATTGTGTTCCTGTGGATATAAATTAGAAGTGGGATTCCTGGCTCATGTGATAGCTCTATTTTTAATTTCTTGAGAAACCTTCATACTGCTTTCCATAATGGCTATAACAATTTGCATTCCCACCAAAAGTGTAGTGTATAAGGGTTCCCTTTACTCTCTATATAAATTTTAAGGCAATGTGACAAAACTAAACAGTAGTACGTAAATATACTATGTGCTTAGGTGCCAGAGTCCTGAGTTGTTCAATTGCCTACCGCTCTTCTATATATCCTAGGCATAAATCTTTATTAGTTGAAGCCAATAATATTGTTCTTCATTTCTTTGCCAGCGGTTAGTTGGGAGGTGGTTATGCCCATTTCTGGGGAACTTCTGGGAAAGTATTCCTTGCTGATATAAGAAGAAATGCCCTCCTTGTACTCTGGTGTAATTTGGTGGGTCAGGGTATGATATTTAGAACAAAGACTGCTATCTTCAGACCTTGAGAGGAGCTAGGTAAGGATAAATCTGGCACTTTTCTGACACTTCATGGAATGGATAATCTGATGCATTAACCAATTTTAGAACTGTTTAATCTTTGGATTTCTTGTTATGTATAATAATATATTTTCTTTATTGTTTAAGCCAATTGAGTCTAAGTTGTTTTTAACTTTGAACCTGAAAACATACTTCTTGCTACAGCAAGCATGTCCAGTAAAAATAAAAACAATCCTCAGAATGGGAGAGAAAATTTTCAAATATCTGATAAACTTTTAATGTTCAGATTATATAAAAACTGACAACTCAATAATAAAAGACAACCTAGTTAAAAGGAGTAAAGAACTTTGAACAGATATTTCTATAAAGAAGGTGTACAAATGGCCAGTAAACACATGAAAAGATGCTCAACATTGCAAATGAACTGCAAAGTAAAATGCAAATTAAAACTATAATGAGAAATCACATTATACTAGCTAGGATTTATAATAATAAAGACAAATAGCAAGTGTTGGTGACTATGTGGAGAAATTGGAACCCTCGTGCATTGCTGGTAAGATTATAAAATGAAGCCTGCAACTGTGGAACATTGTTTGTCAATTCCTCAGAAAGTTAAACATAGAGTTACTCATATAACACAGGAATTCTATTCCCAGGTATTTACCCAAGAGAATTGGAAATATGTCCACACATAAATGATCACAGCAACATCATTCATAATAGTCTCAAAGTAGAGACAATCCAATTGTCCATCAATGATGAATGGATGAATAAAATGTAGCGTATGTGTTTACTAGAATACTATTCATCAGTTGAAAGGAATGAAATATTAAAGCATGCCACAACCTGGGTGAACTTTGAAAAATAGTAAGCTAAGTGAAAGAAAACAGACATAAAGGGTCACATATTACATGATTATATTAAATGTCCAGAAAAGGTAAATTGATAGAGACAGAAAGCAGATTAGTGGTTGCCAAGGTCTAAAGGAAGGGAAAGATGGGGAATGACTGCTAATGAATATTGAGTTGTTTTTAGGGGTGATGAAATGTTCTGGAATTAGATAATGGTGATGATTGCATAACTTTATGAATATATAGAAAATCACTGAAATGGTACACTTTAAAAGAGTGAATTTTATCTCAAAAAAAATTTTTTTAAAACCAAGAATAATGAAGAACATTTTGAATTGCCAGGTATTAAAATGTGCTCCAAGGTAGTATATACATCAGAAAAGATAAATAAGTCAATAGATATTAATAGGCCCCAGTTATAGGCCCAAATATTAATATGTATTTATTATGTAGTATTAGTGGCTTTTAAAATTGGATTGATTATTCAATAAATAAGTCTGTACATTTGGTTATATAATTAAGTGTTGAGGTGAAATCTTAGCTTCCACTACACATAGTAATTTCCACCTAGTTCTTTACCCTTTACCTAGATTAATGATCAGAATGTTCTGTGAACCACAGATTATGATGGAGTGGCCTCCTCTTTACCCCTGGCCCTTCTAATCACCACTCACTTTCCATTTTTTTCAATTCCCACTATTTTTGTGTGGGTATATGTTGAGCATATTTCCACCATCTTTGGATCCAGCACATTTGCAAGTTAGATTTCATAACAGGATAAATCACTGAAAGGCACCACTTTATGGATGTAGTAGCATCAACTTTCCCTTCCTGTGAGCAGCCAATGCACTCCTCTCACACTCTTCATTGCATGGCGCAATCTAATTTATTTTCAAACTCTTGGAAGACCTCGTATTTTCATAACTCTGGAAAGAAAGGTTTCCATCTTACCTGGAGGAACTGCGGACAACAAGGCAAGGACCCCAAGGATGCAAAGCAAGACCCTCATGGTTGACTAAGTTACTTAGAATCAGTCGCTAAAATGAAGAGAAGGTCTTTATATATTTAGCACTCAGGAGGTGGGTCATTGTCTGATTATTGAACCTTTCAGCAGCAGAAACATTTCTGTGCTCCAATGAGCCTTCAATATCAGGAGACAGCATGCAACGAACATGAGTATCAGTTATTCAGAGTACATTTGTTAAATATTGACAGGATGTGGGTAATGGCAGTAGGGTGCATAACACTTACAGAGAAGGAACAGACTTGGTGAAGGCAGGAGAGATATTCTGTTGAAAAATCATTGTCTTATAGTTGCTGGAGGACCTGGAAAGGCTAAGGTGACATTTATAGAGTAATCACTTTATTCCCCCAGCAATAGGAAGAGAAGCATTGGCTATAACAGCATGCCTTTTCATTGGTATTTTTGGGAATGTACATTTGCAGATTTGAGCAATGAAATTATATTTGAAACCATACACAGGTTAGGGAGATATAGAAAAGCTTTTGTTTAAGTCCCCCCATCCCCAACCCGTTCAACCAACCGAATAAAATAAATTATATCTAAAGTCTTAGTGAACACAAATTGTTTTCACATCACAGCTACATGTAATGTGAGAGGAACAAAAGAAGTGTGATCCTTAGATGAACTTAGGAAAACAAATAATATAGAAAAATCAATGGCAATGTCATATGAGCATTTGTCTGACAAAGTGGCAAAAGTGACCTTGTAGACACTAAGGAAATGAACATGTAGCCTAGGGAAGCCCAAAGAAGGCATGAGTAAGAATACCAATTTTGAAAGCTGCAAAGTGTATTCCCATTCTTGATCTTATTTGATTTTTCATAACCGATTTTAGAATTGTTTAATCTTTGGACCTAGATGGTCCTACTCCAGTTTAGTAACTTATCTTAAGAAGCTCCTTTCTCTCATGGCTTCCTCTGAGAGGTGGTTTTTCTACCTCAGCGTTTCAGTGAGTGGAACATGCAGTTACATTGTTTGAGCAGAGCCTCCCTGGCTGAGACTTTGAAAATAATATGTTGAGCTGAAAAAATAATATGTTGAGCTGAATCTGGGATGGGGCATAGGTGGAGACTTATGGTATCATTATCAGAGGTCCTGGAAGAGGCAAACCTCACAAACCTCATATTGGTCCTAAGGAGGACCAACGAGGGAGCTGAAAGCTATGGGAATGACTTTTCTTAAGCCTGGGTTCAGGTTTTTTTCCTTCAAAGTTGCTTGGAACAAGATTCCCCCAGCACCCTGAAAACTCATAGGGGAATCTTTGGGTGTGTGCTGGTTATGGATGTTTGCTCCTTTACTTAAACTTGAATGGTTTGAAATCTTTAGCATCTCTGATCATGAATCCAAAATTTACTGATTTTTCTCATGTGCCTTGGAGCTCTTAACTTCTTGATCATGAGGAAAAGCTTTGGAAGTATGGTTTGCATTGCTAAGCAATCAAATTTATGAGCATAGAACCCTTAGGGAACACTAAGGGCAGAATGTTCAGTGGCGCTTTGACATTTTCTATAAACATTTGTTTTCCATCCAGATATATCTGGATATGGAAGATGAGCTTGGAAGCCTGCCAGGAAAGCCCAAGTACATTATGTGATCCATGGGCTGGCAATCCGGGACATCAAAGGAAGGTTCAGAAGAAGGTTCATTGCATTCGGGGAGTGGGTGGGTGGGCACCAGGTGAATGTTGAAAGGTAGCTTATCTCCAGATAGCTTAGGGCCTTGGTTAATTAAGAAAGATACAGCACTTTGACATATGCCTTTCCTTAAAAGAACACAGAGAAAAAAATCAGTAATCAAGCTATCGAAGTACAAATTGTCACAGCTGAAGGAGAAAATTAATTTACCATGAGATAGTAAATTAGACCTAGTAATCATTGGGTTTTATTGAACACTAGAGGCTCAGTGCATGAATTCGTGCATGGGGGGGGGGGATCTGGTTGGCCCGCCCTGATGGGGCCATTGGGCCAGGCTGGTGGGGGGAGGGGCTGTGGGAGGTTGTGGGGGAGCCGATCAGGCCCCGATTGGGCTGGTTGGCCGCTGCAGTGTGTGTCATAGCGACCGGTTGTTCCAGTCTTTCTGGTCGCTTGGCTTTTATATATAGACTAGAGGCCCGATTCATGAAATTCAAGCAAGAGTAGGCCTTCGCAGCCCGGGCTGCCTTGGTCCTTGCAGCACCGGCTTCATCTGGAAGGTCGTTCAGACGGCTGTTTGGCCATTCAGTTGATTTGCATATTATGCTTTTATTATTATAGATTATTATAGATAGCTCTCCAAAAAGGCACTATGTACTCTGAAAATACTTTATATTCAAGTGTTCATTATCTGCCTTCCATCCCTGGATTCAGTAGTATTGACAGCTTTTGAGTCCTTGAGCTTCAGTTATATTTTTTCTTCTTGTTGCTTCAATCTTTGCAAATTTATTATTACCTTACCTTAATTCTATAAACATCCTCACGTTCTTGCACTTTAGAAACAGAACATAAAATTACATTCCTTGTCTTTAGTTGACTCTTTACTAGTACGTAAAACTCTAACCTTTCCCCTCTCCTCTCAGAAAAATAATAGTATATATTTTGTTTCCAGTTCTTCCCATTCACTTCTTATTCTACAGAGTTCTGACATTGTCCCTCATCTTCTACTGACTATACATTTGCAAAATCACTAATAACTTTTTCCCTATATAAAAACATATATATATATAAAATATATATACACATAGATGCCTACATACAATTTTACTTTTTTTGTTGTCCCTAAATAACGTATCTTTATTTTAAAATTGGAAAACCCATAAAATTAATATAATAAAATAATGCATTATTCTACCACTTAAAATTACTACTATTTTGGTTTATTTCTTTTCCATTAAAATAGCAGGTAGAGAAAAGTTTAAAAATTATAGAATACTTTAGACTGCCTATGCTGAATATTTGAATGAAATGGACACTTTTTGGGAAATATAAAGTTGGCCAATATAATAAAATTTCAGGTAGTCAAAGTGCTATCCTTTCACATTCAAAAATGCTAAAGTGAGCTAGATTTTATGCACAACCTTCAAGAATAGATAATTGCTATTAGAGAATAATTCAGAGGACAGAATAAGCTAAATAGCTACTCAACACATTTTACAAAATCGAATAACTACAACATAGAAATGTCACAAGGGCAATATATTAGTTACATATTATAGCATAACCAAAACCCCCCAAATGTAGTGGCTTAAACCAACAAACATATATAACCTCATAATTTCTGTGGATCAGGATCTTGAGTGTGGCTTAACTGGATGCTTTGGCTCAATGTCTCCCACTTGTTTGCAGACAAAGTTGTCAGCTGGAGCTGCATTCTCAGCTGAAGGCTGGGGAAGGTCTTCCAAACTCACTCACATGGTTGTTGGCAGGCCTCAGTTCCTTGACATGTGATTCTCTCTCTAGAACTACAGCATGACATGGCTGCTGGCTTGCCGAAGAGCAAGTGATCTGAGAAAGAATGAAAGACTATACCCCAAATGAAAGCTATTGCCTTTTTAGAACTAATTTTGTAAATGGCATCCTCTTTCATGTGATATATTTTATTGGTTCAATTATATCTCAGTCAATAAGTCCAGCCATACTCAGGGGGACAGGTTTGCACATAATTGTGAACCTAAGGGCGGGGATAATGAGGATTAACTTAGAAGATACCACAGACAGCAAAAGATAAAAAGAGTCAATCTAACCTATAAATGTAGATATAAATGCTACATAAATTATTATCAAATTGAAGTTAATTTCAAAGTAAATGATGAGTACATCATGAGAAAACAGTAATTATCTGGTAATAAAAGGTTGGGCCAACATTTAATGCTTAAAATTATTCCCCTTTTTGAGCACTCAATATGTGCTTGGTACTGTTGTAAGTCTTGGGAATACAGTAGTGGACAAGGTAAACAAAATTCCTGACTTTATGGAACATACTAGAGGCCTGTTGCATGAAGAGTCATGCAATAGGTCTTCTTCCTTCCCCTGGGTGCCAGCACCGGTTTTTCTTTGGCACCCGGAACTCAGGCCTTCGCTCTGGCCACTGCCTTCCATCTTTGCTCTGGCCGGAGCCTTCAGACTTTGCTCCTGCCAGAGTCTTCAGTCTTCTCCGCTCCAGCTGGAGCGCCGCTCCTGTAGCTTCCTCCACCACCCACCCTCCCCCTCATAGCAGGCATTTGCCCCACCTGGCTTCTCCATGCCTGCATATGCAAATCAACCTGCCATCTTTGTTGGGTTAATACTCACTCCTGATTGGCTGGTGGGTGTTCAGAGGTATGGTCAATTTGCATATTTCTCTCTTATTAGTGTAGATATTGTAACTAGGGGTCCAGTACACAAATTCATGCACCTTGAAAGGAACTGTGGAGTGTGAGGCTGTGGTAGGCATAGGGGTGGGTCTTGGTCCATCCTCTGTGGCCCCTCCGGGCCCCTCCTGCTGCAGCCCCCAGTCCCCTGTCTGCCAGCAGCCCTGCTCCCGCCACTGCCGCTTCCATGCACTGACAGTGCCGGCCCCACTTGCACCCTCTGATGGCGCAGAGCGATTGGAGCTGGCACCAGCAGCGGGTGCAAGTGGCGGCTGCTGCCCTGATAACCCCTCAGGAGGTGGAGAAGCCCTCAGGGGCAATCAGGGTCAGCAGCTGTTGCTCGCACCTGCTGATGGCATCGAGCAATTGGGACTGGCGTCGGGCACTGGCAGCGGGTGTGAGCAGTGGCTCCAGCATCGGCTGCAGGTATGAATGGGACCAGTGCTGGCAGTGGGTGCGAATGCTGGGTGGGACCGCAGCGGGCAGTAGCAAATAATTTTCAGTAACCACCAGAGGCTCACCCTAATGACAGAGACTGGCACCCCACCTTGGTCTGGTGCCCCTGCTCATCTGCTTCATCATCCCGCCGGGGCCGATGACTGCCATGTTCCGCACATGCCCCCTGGTGGTCAGCACATGTCATAGTGACTGGTTGTTCCATTGTTCCGATTGTTCCGCTGTTTGGTCTATTTGTACATTAGCCTTTTATTATATAGGATGATACAGAGTACTTTACACACAATAATTTTGGAAAAGATACCTGTGCGATAACAGTAAAATAGGATAGTTTTCACAAATTAGGCATAACAAGTGGTTAGTTGTATGGTCTTTAGTTTGATCTTTGATGCAAAGTATCTTTGACAAGGATTTTAGTGGTAGTAGTTTTTTAAGGAGGTGATCCTAATATATACCAGAAAAGTGGGGAAATGAGACAAGGAAGAGAAGAAAAAAAAAAAAAAGGATGGATTTGAAGAAGGTTACCATTTTGGACTACTGTCTATCATTTCCATGGTGAACTCTAAGATGAAGTATAAAAGATTCTTCAGAGTTATGCCAATTGAAGGATGAGGATGCTGGGATATTTATCTTCACAACTCCTTATACAACCCTGGGTGCTGCTTCCAGGGTTACTAAATAGGGGCATGCTGAAGTTCTCCAACAGCTGTAAGGAAGAGAGTTCCAGGTCTTCAGAATAGGCATCCCTTCTGTGCAGAGAAAAATGATAAATATAAGAGCAGGGTAGAAACAGGGTGTGCTAATTGTCTATCCCTTGCACCACTATTTGCTCTTGTCCCTCATATTTTAAGATTGTGATTAGTTAAGATTCAAGAAATAGTTGCAACACTAGGGTTAGAAATGTCACAGGCCTTGCTACTTGCAGTTGCTCTTGAGGCCATAACTAATATGCATCATTTTCTTTATTATTTTATTAAAAATATATATTTTTTAAAATATATTTTATTGATTTTTTACAGAGAGAAAGGGAGAGGGACAGAGAGCTAGAAACATCGATGAGAGAGAAACATTGACCAGCTGCCTTCTGCACATCCCCTACTGGGGATGTGCCCACAACCAATGTACATGCCCTTGACCAGAATCGAACCTGGGACCTTTCAGTCCGCAGACCGACGCTCTATCCACTGAGCCAAACCGGTTTCGGCTTAAAATATATTTTTATTGATTTCAGAGAAGAAGGAGAGGGAGAGATAGATAGAAACATCAATGATGAGAGAGAATCTTTGATCAACTGCTCCTGCATGCCCCCTACTGGGGATTGAGCCCGAAACTCGGGCATGTGCCCCTGGCTGGAATCAAACCTGGGACCCTTCAGTCCACAGGCTGACGCTCTATCCACTGAGCCAAACCAGCTAGGGCTCTTTATTATTTTAGATGTCCCTTGTCCTTGGACAGCACTTCTGTAGGTCTATCTCTTGCCCTGTGGTGTAAGCCAGACCTCCATGCCTGTGATGTCTGAGCCCCTGGTTACTGGCCTCCTAATCAGGCTATGGTTACTGAAATTGTTAATTCATGGTTATCACTGGGCATGATGAAATAATAAGGAGTCATTCCAGTGAACCCCCTAGGTTTTATTTGCCCTCTTTATATATAGTGGCAACTCTACCTTCTTATGATAATTAGGACCAATTAACCCTACCAATGTAGTAATTTCTTTCTTTGTTGTCTAGTCTTCCGGTATTGGGGCTAGGCACTCATAACATTAAGTTTGGCAGAACCCTTATTGTGTCCTCTGGTAGAAGCAGTAAAAACCTAAAACTTTGGTCCAATGGAGCCTAAAGATGTGGGGATAGGAAGCACAAATCCCCTTAATCCCAGAGGGGCCAATCCTATATGCATACCTTGTTTCTCAGACTCTTGTATCCTGGCTATTGGGAATACATAATCATGTATGGCCATTGGTTTAAAATATGTATTACATTTTAAAAGACAGTGCTGCAACAATGTGATGTGACACCTTCAAGACAGTTTCTTCATGTTAAGAACCTTATATGATATTTTATTCTTCCTTAGAACTGGTCATTCTTGGTTTTTGAATTTTTCATAATTTCAATCTCTAAAAATAGCTTCAGAGTCTCAAAGGACTGTCACCTCCATGTGTTGACCATAATAATTCCTCCATTTGACAATAACCACCTGGCCAGTTAAAATGAATGAAGTGAACTGGCCAGTTATTGAGTAACAAGGCTGGATTTGAACCAATTTTCAGTGCGTTTCCCATGGACATATATATCCATAGTCGTTGGTTAGCAGTTTAGTAGGGGAAAAATTATGTGTCAATTTCAAGGTCACCATTTATTTGATATTAATATTTATAGAACACTATTAAATAGAATCTTAAAATTTTTAATTCAATTTTTCTTTATTTTTTTCTTAAAACTGCCCAGGCAGACAAGAGATCAAATGACTTTCTTTTTTTGTTTGTTTGTTAATCCTCACCCAAGGATATTTTCCCACTGATTTTTAGAGCGAGTGGAAGAGAGAGGGAAAGACAGAGAGAAACATCGATGTGAGAGAAACACATTGATTGGTTGCCTCCTGCACAAGCCCTGACCAGGGACTGGTCCAGGAAAGGGTCTGCAACGAAGGTACGTTCCCTTGACCAGAAACAAACCTGGGACCCTTTGGTCCACAGGCTAACGCTCTATCCACTGAGCCAAACTGACTAGGGCAAATGACTTTCGCTTTATAGATGAAGGGAACACTAAGAGTTAACTGACTGACTGAAATGGTGGTCTTGAGTTCTAGGGGTTACACTTTTTCTATTAAACTGCTGTCTAGTTAATAACACTATTTAATTAAACCATTGATATGCAAAGGACCTATGATGAAATTAGAACAGTTACAAGTAGAGTAATTATTTTAGCTAATGAGTTGGGGTTTGTTTTTAGGGGTATCATGGAGTTGTCACATTTATGAGGACTCGGCCTAAAAAAGACAAGGTCATGAAGGAATGTGGCAGAAATGCAAAATTATGAAAGCCACAACTAAGGAAAAATCTGGATCAAGGGAAAATTTGAGCATGGCAGTACTTTGTATAGCATATACATTTATAGAACTTAGTATTTGAGGATGGTAGTAGTAACACAGTTGTTTTTAAAAACTGTCATATGGGTGGGGGAGTGGCCAGGAAGAGGTTAATGGGGGGGAAAAGGAGACATATATAATACTTTCAACAATAAAGAATTTAAATTTAAAAAATGAAATAAAAACTGTCACGTAGTTTTTGAATGTCAGAGACACACATAGTTATTTTTTTAAATGTATTTATTGATTTCAGAGAGGAAGAGAGAGGGAGAGAGAGATAGAAACATCAATGATGAGCGAGAATCATTGATCGGCTGCCTTCTGCACGCCCCCCACTGGGGATCGAGCCCGCAACCCAGGCATGTGCCCTTGGCTGGAATCGAACCTGAGACCTTTCAGTCCGCAGGCCGACGCTCTATCCACTGAGCCAAACTGGCTAGGGCATACACATAGTTATTAATAAAGTTAGAATATATCTACTCTTCAAGATGAATGTTAGGGAGGCTACTGTGATATTCCATTAGGATGAAATCCTGGAACAGATGGAGTATAGGTGTGACCATCAATTCCATACCCCTAAGATTGAGGCTAAAGTTTTAAATATTTATCCAATAATTCAGTGCAAACCAACCCCTATTATTTTTATATATTGGAAGCAGAATTTTTACATCCTTAATAAATTGTTACTCCTGGGCAACTATACCTGTCTTAAATGAATAGCCTGCTTCATCTACTTTACTTGCAGTTGGAGAAATAACCATTAAAGTTTCTTTGTCTTTTCCAAAGATTTAACAGTCAAGGATTATATACAAATACAGAAAGACCAAACAACAAGTGAAAAATATAACTCAAAATGATGTCTGCAAACTGACAGCGCATTGGGCATACTCTATACAAACTCTCTGATACTAGAGGGTTTTCAGTTGGTGATGGCAGTGGTTTCCAAGGAACTTACTTAATCAGACCTCTAGAGGGCACTAGAAACCTTTGTTTTAAACAAGGTTCCCAGATGAATCTAGGTTTTGATTAAAACTGGTTTGGAGAAGCACTTTTAATCTTCATTGTGTGTCAGATGACATACACAACAAAATTAAATTATAATTCATGTAGTTAAACAAAAATAATTTTCTTCTATAAACTATTAATAGATATCTAAGTATAATATGATTTTTAAGATAAAATCACATGCATTCAGTTTATGTATGAAGTACACTAATCAAAAGCTACACAACAATGAGAAACATTAATAGCAAATACAAATACAAATAAAGCTAGTCTTCTGAATTCCACGTTTCATTGAACATCAAAATCCACCAATCTTTTAGAACTTCTCTTGTATATTATTCTGTATCCAGGTTCTCTGTATCATTGGATCCCTGGATTTATTTCATTTTCTGAGTGATATTGTCCACAGATATATGTCATTGACTTCTGCTTTCCAGTTGAACATCCTTCTGAGTGTCCATTGTTAATCCCTATGTAACAGAAAAACGTCTCACCCTGCGCTTCCAAACAGATTCTGGCTCATTGCTGTGTCGCAAAATGATCTCCTCACCGCATTTCTTATGTAAATACAATTCCAGATATTCTCATCATGACCTTTTGCAAATTCATGCAATTTCACACAATAAAGACTGCAAAGATAAATCAGGTATTTTAAGGTAATATGGAAAATCCAATGACATTTTCTGGTTTTGTTTGTGTTCTGAATGATGGATGCCAAAAGATTTGTATTTAAATTACTTTACATGTTGATCAAATCTCATGACTTTTGGACATTGAGGTAATGAAAACCCTCCATCAGTTAATCCGTATATGGAGTTCATAATAAGCAAACTATATAACAGCCCATAGCTCACAGCAGACAGAAAAAACCTTTTCTTTTTTATGTCAGTTGGTTAGTTGCTAAGGAAACCGGGTTGACATTATTTATTCATTTTCACCTTTATCTCACTGATTTTGACATGCTACAGTAAGTTATCACTGTCAATTCTTTGTGTTTTCTGAAGATTGCCTAGCTTTCTATACACACAAAATATTAGTCAATTTAGATGAGTGATTTGTGTATTTGGTTAAATTGAAATAAATGTTTGCACTGTGACAACTTCTGTTTTTCTGAAACCCTTCATATTGAACAATACTGGCTGCTTTAAAAGGGCACATAGCTTTAGCTGTCTTTATTTCTATTATGTCAAAATCATCGCTGCTAGGGTTAGACAGATCACCAGTTCATTTTATGTGTCAGAATGATTCATTTTGAAGATTTGGTGCTATATGGAACACAGACTTGGAGTTCTAATTTTGTTAAAAACAACATGTGTCATCCTGGCGGGTATTGCTCCGTGGTTAGAACACTGGCCCGCTCACTGATGGGACCCAGGTTTGATTCCTGGTCAAGGGCAAGTACCTGGGTTGCAGGTTTGATCCCTGGGTCAGGTTGGGGCATGTGTGGGAGGCAACCAATCTCTCTCTAAAAATCAATGGAAAAAATACCTGGCAACATGCTGAAACCACAGTACTCACATATTTACATATAATACAAAACACTGAAAAGATGGGCCTTGATATAAAATTTTAAATGATTGAAATTGAAAATACAGTCCTTTATAATAAAAGCCCAGAGACGGAACGGTGGAATGACCAGAACAATGGGTCGAACATTTGCTATGATGCGCACTGAACACCAGGGGGCAGACACTCAACCCAGGAGCTGCTCCCTGGTGGTCAGTGCGCTCCCACAGTGGGAGCAACAGCTCAGAGGGCGGGACCACAGCCCTGACTGAATGGGATGAATGGAGCTCCCACAGCAGGCCTCGCCCCCAACCAGTGCACGAATCACAGCACTAAAAGGTTACTAAGCACCTTCCTTGTGGTGGGTGAAGGCTGCAAACTCTCCACAGAATCTCAGATAATCCCAGAACCCGCCTCACAGGGTTGGTTGATCTAAGGGTTTCTATTCATAGCTTCAAGAATGGAATGAGATCATCAGCTTTTAAGTAGTTGAGGGAAGAGCACTGTGCTCACCCACCCTCGGCTTCAAGTGAGTCTTAGTTCCAATGGCCTTCATGCCGAGCACCGCTGCCTGAGCACCGCTGCCTGAGCATCTTGCTCAGCCTGTATCACTGACTGAGTGATGCCCGGGTGCTCTCAGAGCAGCAGGGAGCCAGCCGCCCTGTCCTGTGGAGCATGTGTCCCACTGGGAGAGGACGGGGGTGCAGGGAAAAAACAGCCTCAGACATATGTGAGGTGCAGCTGTTAGAGGGCACGGGCACCATGAAAACATGGGAATGAAGCCATACGGGGGCTCCCTGAGGGAAGGGCAAAGGGAGGCTCATTGAGGGAAAGTGGACGGATGGAGGAGAGCCAGGAGGATGCCTGGAGAAGGGCAGAGGGGACAGGCCATGGAGGGGCATCAGGACAAGCAAGAGGCTGAGTGGAAGGGTGTTGAGGCTGGGTCGGGGGGCACATCCTGCAGGGATTGAGGGCCCGTGAGAACCTGGCGTCCCCTGAATGCGGGGCAAGATGCCGGGGCTGTAGGTGAGGACCTGCTGGGCTGATGCAGTGGGGACAGACCCTCTAGCTGCTGTGTCAGGAGCAGACTGAGGGGAAAGAGGAAGCATGGAGACAGCAGGAGGTGACAGCACCCTTCCTGAGGGTGATGGGGAGACCGTAGAAACTGTGGCAGCCGAGGTGGCAGCTTTGGGGTGTGCTGGAGGGAAGCTAGATCCTGAGGAAGGATGTGGGGGTGAGGGGTGAGGAGGCCCCATGCTCAGCTCAGCCCCTGGGAAGGCAGGATCTCCAGCAGCTGCCAGCGGGGGGCCTGGAGTCAGATCCTGTCAGAGGTTGAGTATTGACCAGGAACCAAGAGGCCACTGGTTTGATTACAGGTCAGGGCACATGCCTGGGTTGTGGGTTAGATCCCCTGTGGGGGGTGTGCATGACTCTCTCATGGATGTTTCTATCTCTCTAGCCCTCTCCCTTCCTCTCTCTCTAAAAAATCAATAGAAACATATTTTTAAAAAATCCTATCTAATAAAGAGGGAATATGCTAATTGACCATCACTCCATCACAAAGTTGGCTGCACCCACAGCTGATGGCAAGTTCCCTTAAGAAGCCTTAATGAGTGAGCAATCAGTAGGGACCTGATTTGGGGCTTGACGGGGGACCTCAAGGTGCACCCTCAATGCTGGGTCGGGGGAACTCAGGCCGTGCCCCCCACCCAGCGGGGTTAGACAGGGGACCTGAGGCTGTGCCCCCCTGCCTGGTGGGGCTTGATGGGGAACCTCAGACCATGCCCCCCACCCAGTGGGTCTTGACAGGGGATCTCAGGCCGTGTCCCCCACCTGGCGGGGCTTGACGGGGGACCTCAAGGCACGCCCCCACCCCATCTGGGGGACCTTAGGCCATGCCCCCCGTCCTGGTGCCAGGCCAGGGGACCTGAGACTATGCCCCCTGTCCGGCAGGGCTTGACAAGGGTGGGACTGGCTGGGTCTGGATCTAGCCCAATGGCAGGGTGGGGGTGGGGGGTGGCCGGGTCTGGGTCTAATGTGATTTTGAGGCATATGTGGGTGGGCAGGGACTTGACTCTGGGTCCCTCTTTTAATGTGCATGAATTTCGTGCACCGGGCCACTAGTAAAAAATAAAGGAAAATGAAATAATAAATGGGTTAACTGCTGCTAATAGTTGAGTAAAGTAAAAATGAGAAAAATATCCATTGCATTTGACAATGTGGAAGTCATTAGCAAAATTATCATAGTATCAACAGTGTTAGGAATAAGGGTCTGATTGGAGTGGGGAGAATAGGAAATGACAAGAGAAGTTATCATCAATAACTACATAATTTTGCTATAAATTGGAGCACATTGATTGGATGAAGATTGACTAAGACCAGGGGAAAATGTATGTATTTCAAGGTGAGAGACTTTGATTTCTGCTTTCCCCACTAGAATCTCAACTTCCTGAAGGCAGATATCTGAATAGTGTTGCTCCCTACTTGCACATTTAACATTTGTTGTGCCTGACTCCTGAGTATTTAGCTATGAACATATATTCACTCAAAAAAAGATTTGCACTGGATTTGATTTTTGCTAAGTCACTTTATTCCTTTGGTGTCCTGTAACATAATAGGGCAAGAACTACTCCCTCCTGACACTCCACCCAAGAACCTAAGCACATTTCTGCATTTGCCACTCAGTTAGATTCAGGGAATCTTTAGGGGGAAAAAAGAGAACAGAGAAACAGTTAAGAAACAGAATCTTCCACTAAATTCTTTCACTGTATCCCAGTGAGAAACAAACAGTTTATAAAGGGTAATGAGTCATTTAATGATAAAGGGAAGTCCTATCCTATATAATAAAGAGCTAATATGCTAATTAGACTGGGGCTGTGAGGCAGCTGGGGCTGCGAAGGCCTACTCTTGCACAAATTAATGTGCATTGGACCTCTAGTTTTATCATACTTGAAGAAAATTCTGACTGTTGAGCTTGACGTTCTTAATAGAAGTTTATTTGATGAGTTTATATGATGATGTGATTTTTTGGGGGCAGAGAGAGTGGAGAAGGCATTGCTAATTGTTTATTTCAGTATTCTGTTTCAGAAATTCTTGGACTCACGGTAGACACTATTTTACAGTACCACTTTTCTTCTATTGTTGTATGCAAGGAAGAATGACCTAAATGTGAGTTCCATTTTATATCCACCTTTATAGACTATAATCATGTTTGCTTTAGAAAGACTTAGGTTATTAAAAGATATGCCACCAATTTTTAAAAAAGTTATGGAAGCTGATAATGTTCAAATATATGAATCAAATACTACTTAGTATATAATGGCAAAAAAATGTAATTAAAAAGGACTTAAGGATAAGTTGTTTTCCTTAAATCAGACTCACTAAAGTTACCCAAATGATTATAGGGGTAATGTTATTGTCAAAGTATATGTGAACATAGGAAGTCAAGTTTCTTGGTAAAACAAAAGTAGACAGACACAAATCAGTTCTAATGAGTAAAAGAGTAACTCAATGCAAGTGGACTTTATAAAACTGAGGATGTAACTTTGTCATCCAGCCCAGAAGATTTAATTTTTACCTATGCTATATATTAGGGTTCCCTAGAGAAACAGACCAATAGGCTGTATATAATGAAAGAAAGAAATTTACTGTAAGGAATTGGCACACACCACCATGGAAGAGGGCAAGTCCCAAGAACTGTAACACGAGTTGGCAAGCTGAAGACCCAGGAAAAATGATGTGTAATTCCAGTCCAAGTCCCAAACCTAAGAAACAGGAGAACCAGGTGTAGTTCCTGTTCAAAGGCCAGTAGACTTGAGAGCCAGGAAGAGCTGTTGTTTTAATTTGAGTTTAAAGAAAAAAAGAAAAAAAATCTGATGTCCTAGTTTGAAAGCAGTAAAACAGGAAGAATTCTCTCTTATTCGGGAGTCATCTTTTTTTGTTCTGTTTAGGCTTTTGACTGATTATATGAGGCCCACCCATATTAATCTGCTTTACTCAGTCTACTCATTCAAATGTTAATTTCATCCAGAAACACTCAGAATACTGTTTGACCAAATATGTCAGCACCCTGTGGCCCTGTTAGGTTGCTACATAAAATTAACCATCACACAGTATAGTGAACATTTATTACTTATATACTAAAAAGGAATAATGTATGCAAGACAAAAATATTTTTTCTTTTTAATATATTTTATTGATTTCAGAGAGGAAGAGCTAGGAAAGAGGGATAGAAACATCAATGATGAGAATCATTGATCAGCTGCCTATTGCACGCCCCCCTACTGGGGTTTGAGCCCACAACCTGGGTATGCCCTGATCAAGAATCGAACTGTGACTTTCTGGTTCATAGGTTGACACTCAACCACTGAGCCAAAAATATTTGTTCAAATGGACTTTCCCAATATCTCACCTACAAAAATAGTGCCTGATATTTGCTAGACATTTAGTTATAAGAAGTATTCATGGATCACTGCAGTGCAACTAAATGTCAAGTCTTATATTTCAAGGCCTGACAGGTAAAGCCTTTGAAATTGTCTACTTTCAGGCCTAAAAATTCACATATAGTTATTTTGGCCAGGAGCTGGATCGATTCCTCACTAAGGAGTTTATAAAAAGGAGGAAGAGTAGTCTATGTGCTAGAACTTCTAATAAAAGGTGAAAAAGTCACATATTGTGAATAGCTACTTCAGAGTGTAGAAAAGAAAGGATAGACGATTAGACCAGATTAGGTCAGAACAGTCAAAGGATAGGTCAAAGTCAGATGTTTCTTCCCAAACTGCTGAGAAGGTCTCTTATGGGAACACCCTTAATGTTTTCAACTCCTGTGTGGTCAGGAGTGAGGGCTCAAGATAAACTGGATGCAAGGTTATTTGGAGATTGAATTTCTTTGTGGCCATCAGTGAGAGTGCAGAGTCAGGGAGCCAGAAGTAGTAAAGGGGGACTGTGTGCCTGATGTCTATGTTTCATCCCTGACTGGTGCAGACCAGCACCACTGTGCGCAGGAGTCTGACGAATACCAGGGAGGGAAGTGGCTGCAAAGGAAGTGCCTCTGCAGGAGTGCTCCCTTCCTTGTATTATTGCCAATTAGGATGAGGCCTTCAAGAACACCGTCTTCGAGGCAGAGGTTGAGAGAAGATTGATATGTAGCTGAACGTCAGCTAGAAGACCCAGTCACCAGTTGGGACTCAATGACCATGTTTCTACCCCTTTGGGCCCTGTTTTTCTAGGATGTTCCCTTAGAGCAAGAACAGCCCCAACAGTCTGCTTTAAGAATGTGAGAGGGTTGTTTGCTGAACTCTGCAGTCACCTCCAGAGGCCAAAGGGCAAGCAAATATGCTCAGACCTCTTCCCCCTCAACCCAATCCTATCTCTTACCCAGCATCTGGGGAGAAGGGTGCTACCTGGGAAGAAATCACATGGATAAAACAATATGAGAGGGAGGTGGGGACTGCCTATGTTCCTTCTTGTTTTTCATTGCTAAAATTGCACTGTTTATTGCAATGTAAAATGTATCATGAAGTTGGGGAGGAGTGTTCAATACACAATGCCGGTGCATCATCTTCTTGTTTTGTGTGTTCCCTCCCCCCCCCCCCCCCCACCCTGTATGTGGCAGGAGACTGATAATTCTGCTTCTGATCTTCCCATCCAGTATTTTGTTCTCCCATCAAGTTTGATTGTATTTTTTATTCTTACTACCTCTCCATCAGTGAGATTCTGGTGAAGGTCTCTGCAGCTGCCTCATTCCTTTCCAATGGCAGTGACATAAAATAAGTCTCTAAACAGCGTTGAAAGCTCAGCTACCCTCTGAATTTAGGGTACAGCTTCCTGTCCGCTTCTTGTCATGGATTAGCAGATTGAGAACTAGGGTTAACTTTGGCTCCATTTGGAGAAACATTTTAAAGGTCAAGTCCTAAATAATCAAAGCCAAGTGTAACTGTGATTTGAGTTTATCTCCTCTCTTAAAGAGCA
The DNA here is from genome assembly GCF_027574615.1 of Eptesicus fuscus. Lineage (NCBI taxonomy): Eukaryota > Metazoa > Chordata > Mammalia > Chiroptera > Vespertilionidae > Eptesicus > Eptesicus fuscus. The sequence goes on from NC_072478.1 coordinate 34,730,954, forward strand.
TCTTTCTAAGGGCATCTTTGTCTCTTAATTATGTTCCACAAAATAAAAAATGATAACTTTGGCATTTCACAAGCCTGAACCACTTAAAAGTCTCTTAGAACTAGAAGCAGTGGGGATTTCCAGACCTGGTCCTGGTGGGTTTGTTGACAGACTGGGCAAGCTTCAGCATAAGACGTGGAAGACAGTCAAGTACTTTGACATTCTTGGGTGGACGAGGGCAATATTCTGCACCTCCTCTCCTCCCCATCCCCACTTTTAATCTTTGGGAAAAGATGTAGCATGTTGTCTTTCCCACCATTCTGCCTTTCTACTCAACAACTCCCATCTTTCCTGAAGTAATAGCATCTGGAAATATTTTTACACTGTCTAGGTTAGCAAACTGCCTAGTTAGCCTAATGCTTAAAGAAAACGTACTCATCATCTTGAAAATCTAATCCAGGCATCCTCAAACTATGGCCTGCGGGCCATACGCAGGTGTTTTTGCTGTTTTGTTTTTTTTACTTCAAAATAAGATATGTGCAGTGTGCATAGGAATTTGTTCATAGTTTTTTTAAAACTATAGCCCGGCCCTCCAACAGTCTGAGGGACAGTGAACTGGCCCCCTGTTTAAAAAGTTTGGGGACCCCTGATCTAATCAATTCCAAAGTGTATTTTTAAAAAATTATCTTTATTGCTGAAAGCATTACAGATGTCCCCTTTGTTTTTCCCCCCATTGACCTCCTCCACCAAGCACCCTTCCCAGGCCTTCACTACACTATTTTCTGTGTCCATGGGTTATGAATATCTATCTATCTATCTCTATCTATCTATCTATCTATCTATCTATCTATCATCGAGGTAATATGCAAATTAGGCTGGGATGCTGTAACAGTCACAACTGGACAGGAGGAGGCTGCGTGTGTAGGTGAGGCCCAGAGCGGAGATGGAGACAGAGACAGGGGGGCCTGCCCAAGCCGCTGCGCTGGCTCAGGCAGCCCCGGAGTGGACACAGGCAGGGGGGCAAGGGGGCAGTGGGTCACCCTGGAGCAGACACAGGCAGGGGGGCAGGGGGACCTGGGGCAGACACAGGCAGGGGGGCCTGCTCCAGACGAGGTGCACCAGCAGTCCCGCCTCTGCGCATGAGCTGCAGAGGAAACACCTTTTCTGACCGCTCATTGGCTAAGCTCCCGGTATGCCACTCGCAGTGTTCTTGGTAACTTGGGTAATAAGAATCCAAGAAGGTGATCTAGGGTTTTCCACCTCACTCCTGGAGGAAAAAATGAAGGTCTGTTGCTGGAGGGGCTAAGAAATGTTATATCCTTCCCTAGCCAGTTTGGCTCAGTAGATAGAGCCTCAGACTGCAGACCGCAGGGTCTGGGTTTGATTCTGATCAAGGGCATGTACCTAGGTTTCAGGCTCCTCCCAGATTTTTAATTTTCACCTGGTGATATTTTCCCATTGAGTTTTAGAAAGGGCTTATGCAGGAGGCAACCAATCAAAGTGTCCTGCTCACATTGATGTTTCTCTCTGTCTTTCCCTCTCTCTTCCACACTCTCTAAAAGTCAATGGAAACATATCCTCAGGTGAGGATAAACAAAAAGAAAGAAAGAAATGTCATGTCCTATGAAAGAGACATAGTGAAAGTGCTTAAAGAAAGTTGTCATTTTTTTCATGGTGAAGGGACTGGAGTCCATGTTGATGAAAACACCTTGGCAGCTGCAATGGCCAGCAGTGGCAGCAGCAGTGGGGTGATGAGGATGGCGCCTTCCCCTGATCAGCCGGTTCTCCTCCCACAGAGGGAGGCCAGACTGTGGCTTAGACTCATGGGGAGCTGGCCTAAGCCATCAGTAGGATATCCCCTGAGGGCTCCCAGACTGTGAGAAGGGGCAGACTAGGCTGAGGAGTCCTTTCCCCTCCCCCCAATGTACGAATTTTGTGCAGCAGGACTCTAGTATGCATATAAATTCCCTGGTTAATTTCTTACTCATCCACCTCCGCACCCCAGACTTTCCTATGAAATTCATCAGTCTATTCTATGTCGGTTTTGTAATTTAGGTGAGACATCCTATTTGATGAATGAGGTCACACAATTTTTTTTGTGACAGTGCAGGCCCTAGAAACAAACTCACTCATCGCCAAGGTCCTATGCATTTTTAAAGTTTTATTTATTTACTAGGGGCCCAGTGCATGAATTCATGCACCTTGAAAGGAGCTGTGGGCCATGAGGCTGTGGTGGGCACAGGGACAGGTCCTCCATGCCCCTGCCTGGCTCCTGGTCCCCTCTCTGCTGGCAGTCCTGCTCCCACTGCCACCGCTCCCATGTGCTGATGGCACTAGCCCCACTCTCACTTGCTGACAGTGTGGAGCAATTGAGTGGGTGTGAGTGCCAGCAGTGGGTGCAAGTAGGGCTGGCGCCGTCAGCAGGTACGAGTGGCAGCTGCTGCCCTGATCACCCCTCAGGAGCAGGGGCAGGTGGAGAAGCCCTCAGGGGCAATTGGGGCTGGAAGCTGCTGCTTGTACCAGCTGACAGCGCCTAGTGATAGGGACTGGTGCTGGGCACCAGCTTGGGTGTGAGCGGCAGCTCTGGCACCAGCAGCGGGTGTGAGTGGGACATTCGTTGGCAGTAGGTGTGAGTGGCAGCTGCCAGCCCTGATCGCTCCTCAGGAACAAGGGGAGGAGGAGAATCCCTGAGGGGTAATTGGGGCTGGCAGCCACCACTTGCACCCACTGGTGATGCCAAGTGATTGGGGCTGGCACTGGGTACTGGCAATGGGTGTGAGCAGCAGCTCTGGCACTGGCAGTGGGAGTGAAGCCGGGCAGGATTGCGGTGCATGGGAGCAAAGAATTTTCAGTAACCACCAGAGGCTTGCCCTGATGACAATGACTGGTGCCCCACCTTGGTCTGGTGTTCCCGCTCACCTGCCCCACCATCCTGCTGTGGCTGATGCCCGCCATGTTCCACACTCTGCTGCCTGCTGCCAATGCCCGCCTTGTTCCGTTTGCACCCCGTAGTGGTCAGCACACGTCATAGTGACTGGTTGTTCAGTTATTTTGTTGTTTGGTTGTTAGGCCATTTGGTCTATTTCCATAATAGGGTTTTATATATATAGAGATTTTTAATTTTCACCTGGTGATATTTTCCCATTGAGTTTTAGAAAGAGAGGAAGAGAGAGGGAAAGAAACATCGATGTGAGAGAAACATATTGATTGGTTGCCTCCTGAACACACCCCGTGCTGGGGAGGAACCTGCAACTGAGGTATGTGCCCTTGACTGGAATTGAACCTGAGACCCTTCTGTCTGCAGGCTGATGCTCTTATTCACTGAGCCAAACCAGCTAGGGCCATTTTTAACCATACTACACTACACAGAGTGTTTTCCATGTTCTGTTCTTTTCTGGGAATGGAATAATTCCCCTGCCCCAGTTCAATAAACACTGCAATTTCCTATTCAAGCGTCAAAGCACTGATGCCTGCTAGCCCATCCCCAATTGAGAAAGTGCAGAAGAGGCTTCACTCATCTCCAAACCTAGTGTAAGCATATCCCTCAGCAGTCTAGAAACAACTAAGCAGATGCCATTCTACTGAGCCAATGCAGAGGGGGCAAAGGCCAGCTCATGTGCTGCTTCCCAAGATGTGCTGGGAGATATTTGCCTAATGTTCTGAGGTGGGACAAGTGTTCACACAAATAATTTTCCTCTTCTATTTAGACATGACTGTGTTCACCACAATATAGAAGGTCTAGTATTAAAAAGGAAACACTGGTCTTGGAGATGTTTGGGTAAACACTTTTGTTGTTACTGCAAACTTAAAGTTGATGAGATAGCTTACAGAACTGATATTCTGGTTTATTGAAAAGTATTTATCACATGAATTACCAACTTTAAAAAATACTATGAAACTTTCTAAGAAATGTTTTTCACTACTTTTTAATGAACCCAATTTCATCTTTGTGTGGCAAATCCCAAGAAACCTGAGGATTCTGCAGTTTACGGACAACATCGTTATCAATATTATACATTGTTAAGTTACAACTTCTGGCTCTTTTGTTTATTTGGGTTCCAGATTAACCGTAGCTTTAAAAAAAATAACAATCTGCGTTTCATTGGTGCATTCATTCAGTATCTATTTACTGCCTTATTCCCAAATTATAGCATTTTATTACTCTGGAAGAACAATGATCTCTTTTGGGTTATTCTCCTGACTTTAGGGTACATTTCAGATAAGCAGGGACACAAGGAATGTTGTCTTGGGTAGATCACCAACTCAGATAGTTCTCTTAAAATGCTTCCAGTAAGTGCAGTTTTCAAATTTTTTCTTTGGAATCATATGGCATTAAATATTAATAAAGATGAGAGTTCACTAAAGCTATACCCAAATCATTAGCATTCATGAGACAAAGATGAAAAATTAAGATAAAAAAAGGAGTTATAATAAAAGTGGGTGCTCTAACTTTTAATGTTTTTAGCAAAAAAAAAAAACAAACAAAACCAAAACCCTTTCATTGTTATTTTCAAGTATTTGATAGCATCAACTTAAAGTAACCTTGCCTTAGATCTCAGCATAAATATTCACTTAACAGCTCTAACTGATCAATGTAAACTCACTAAACAAATGGCTTGTGAGTTGTACCTGATCCTATAAACTGCATGAGTACTAGATCCATAATTATCTTATTTAGGTCTGTCTCTCTGACATTAGCCCAGGTCCTGCTGATTCTTAAATATCTCATTTAATATGTTTGAAAATATACCAAGTGCTAAAAGAGATAAAATATTCATCTGGTCTAATTAAATGTCTATTTTGGCACGAACTATATATTTGAATAGGAGACAGACTGCATTATTTCTTTCTTAACTAAAATAAGATGAGGGGTTAGTGCAGTCCTGCTTGGTCTGGCAGGATCCAGGAAATGCTTTCAGAAGGTCTTATTTTCAAAACTTATATTTGTACAGTCTAAACTTCCTATACTTTATCTTACTTATTTTAAAATTTTGTGTTTAAGTATAATATGCACATTTTATAGAATAAGCCCTACCTTGAGTTTTAATAGCATGGGTTAGTGTCACCTGTTTGGTGCATCATGTAAAGGGAATTATCCCATATGTACTCTACTGTAGCTCATATATTTCACTCAGTATTTTGCAAATTTGTTCATGTTCTTACATTATTTGTAGAGCATTTCTTCTAATTCCTGTGTAGTACTCCAGCATGTCAATTTACCTCAAGTTATTTATCCAGGCTATAATTGATGGACACTTGTTGGTCTATAGTTTAGGGGCATAATGATTAGTGTTTTTATGAAGATTTTAGAATGTACCATTCTGTACAAATATGGACATATTTCCATCTGGCCTATAATCCGGATTGTAATTGTTCAGAATATATGATACGCTCAGGAATAGGAAATAGTTCAAAGCTGCTTTTTTAATGTTTCTTACACATTTTTTTCACCCAACCTCAGTATATTACCATTTAATTATTCATAACCTGGCTTACATTTGATATGTGCAATCAAAGCATTTCTGTTAGCAATTCTGGTATCTATAAACTGTTAACAATGGAGGTTTAATTTTCACTGCCCCTTAGACTAAAAATGGCAGTTATTTCATATATCTACAGACTGTTGGATCGCCTCCTTTGGGAATGACTATGTGCCCTTGCCAATTTTCCATTTGTCGGCCTTCCTTTGAAATCAAAGTATTGAAAAAAATATTATATATTCTGTATGTGAATTCTTTTTCATATAAGCATTTTGCAAGTACATACTTTAAATATCCAAGTGGCTTGCATTTTCATTCTTTAATGGTGCTTTTGGAACTATAGGTGCTCTTACTTTTAAAGTCCTATTTGGCAAGTAATGTTTTCAATTACAGATTTTTTCCTCAAGTAAATTTGGCCTGCTCTATTGTCACAAAGTCATATTTCTTTTGATAGCTTTATTGACTTACAATGACATTAAATCCTAAATCTATCTGAATTTGTTTTAGTGTGGTATGAGATAAAGAGACATTGTTTCTATGTGGATAACAATTGACCAACACAAGCTATTAAAAATGTTCATTTTGCCTCTGTTCTATTTCACTGGTCAGTACTGATGGTAGTATCTATAGCTTTATCATAGGACTGGATATCTGGTACTATTTTCATCTCTTAGAAGATGTGGGATTGTAATAGGCACCAGAAACACCAGAAAAGGTGTAATCAGATAGCCCCTGAGTTGAAGGGAGAGGGCTGTCCCCTCCTTAGTTCTTGTCATGCTTGTGAGAAAAAATTTCACACGAGTCACTGTAGATGGTTGCATTGTAGTAAAGCAAATTTATTAAAGAAATAAAGGCCTAGCCGATGTGGCTCAGCGGTCAGGGCACATGTCTGGGTTGCAGGGAGGTGCAGGAGTCAGCTGTTCAATGATGTTTCTCTCTCATCGATGTTTTTATCTCTCTCTTCTTCTTTCTTTAAAAATCATATGAAATAAAGGGAGTAAATTCATTAAAGAAGTAAAGCAAGCAAATTTATCAAAATACATCTGGCTTATGAAGTACAGATGAATTTCCCAGCTAGTCTGAGAAGCCCTGCCTGGTAGAGGTTTGCTTTTTATTTCTTCATTTTTAAATGAAATCTTTATTGTTGAAAGTATTACATATGTCCCCCATTGACCCCTTCTAGCCTGCCCCCTTCCTTTTATTTTTTTTTGTGGGGCTTTCCCAGAATTTATGAGAAACATATGGCAATTTTATCTTTAACAAGCCCAGAGACAGCTGGCTTCTCTGTTTGAATAGTGAGATGAAAACTCCCTCTTCTCTCCCTCTTCCCAAAGATGGCTGGCTTCTTTGTTTAGTGGGTGAGATAAACGCTCCCTTCTTTCCTTCTCCCTTCCTGCCTCCTGCCTTAGCAGTTCCAGGGTGATTGAAGTTATATGTTCTTTGTTTAGGGAGGAGGTTTAGCCATTTGTTCTCAAGAGTCCTTGGTTGGGAAAGATAAGATCTTTCTTCAAATTGGCTGCAAGTTGCCCAAACTGTTTGGCCTTGTTTAATTTTCCTGTCTCAATGTCCCTATTCCTCCTGCCCTGGAATTTTCCTAGCTTCTGATGGGTGCTAAGGTGCTAAGGTGCACGTACCCTGTTACAGGATGAGTGGGAGTTCCAGAGTAATTGTGTGAAAAGTTAGGTGGACCTTCTTAGTGAGCAATTATTAGTTGATGAAAAAAAAATTAATGTCGTTTGAAGTTGATCTAAGGGCATACAACAAATGAAGAAACACTTATCCAAACAAATGTCCTAAATCTTGCTAAAAGCTAAAAGAAATTGTGGCATTTGACTTATAACATATCCCTTCTTCCAGGTAGTCGGTGTTACTTTCTGTATTCTGGACAGATATGGCTAATATGAATGGGTTAATTAAACACTGAGATCCCAGTCTAGTGCTGTGATTTCACCCAAGTAAGGACAGGCCTCACACTTAACCTACTTCTCACCTAACTTCTGCTATGGGAATTATATATTATGTAGGCAGAGACAAACAGACCCCACTGTTACTCAAAGGGTGAGAGTTATGCCTCCAGCACAATAGGACTAGAATACTGAGTCTCCAGTTTTGTTTGACTCAGTTTGATGTAGAGCCACTGTTCTCTGCCAGGAGGGGCAGGTTAAGATGACCATGGTCTGCCATCTTCTTCTGGCATCAGCTGGTGGAGAGGCGATATCACTCTGATAGAGAGATATGCTTTCTAAACCTACAGCTTCTATGTGGTGACACAGATGTTCTGTCCGGAGACAGGTCATGGGAAGAGCTCTTCCTGAGGAGACTAACTTTATTTGGTACACAGAATAAAAAAGTTCATGCATAAGGGTATTGTTGAAAACATATAGATTTTGGTGCTAAGAATTTAGGAGAAGGCTGTCAACTCCTTGAACCTAACAGCAACAAGCAAAATGGAAGACCACCAGAAGTTAAACAAAGAGACCAGATGAAGAGACAGCCAACAAGATCCCTCCTGGATCCCACTCATCACTGTGTATCTAAAAGGCTGTGCACGGGTGCTAAGGTGCATGTCCTCAGTAGCAACCAGACTATCACATTCAGCAGACTTAAAACTTCCCCAGGCCCCAATAAAAATTCACTCACAAAGGTTAGAAACCTCACTAGCTCAAGGGGAATAAATGTATTTTCTGACCAATACTAGGTGTACAGAAAGCCACTTTGAATTTCAAGAAAGACATAACATTTAAAACAAACAAACAAATAAATACACAAATAAGGATGAGATGGAAAATTTTGAGCTGAAAAATAAAATATTTAGTAGAAGAGATTAGCATAGGATTTCAGCAGGTAGAAGGAAGAATCAGCATTTTAAAGATAGATTATTAAGGATCTCACAATCTGAAGAAAAGAAACAAAAAAAAATTATCCACGTCTATGAGAATTAAATGACACATTTTGAAGCAATGGGTTGATATCTTTCCTACCTTGACATTTTTTTTTTAAATAAACAGTTTTTGAACTCACTTCTCACTTTTTATTCTCTCTAGATCTCCAATATTAGAGATGTTAGAACTTCTGATATTTTCCATATATTTCTTAAGTTTTTTTTAATCCTTCTAGCTTTATGTGTATACTAGAGGCCAGGTGCACGAAATTCGTCCATGGGGAAGGTGTGTGTGTCCCTCAGTCCTGCCTGCACCCTCTCCAATCTGGGACATCCCTCGCACAATCCAGAACTGCTGGCTCCCAACTGCTCACCTGCCTGCCAGCCTAATTACCCCGTATCCACTCCCCTGCCAGCCTGATTACCCCCTAACCACTCCCTTGCCAGCCTGATTGATGCCTAAGTGCTCCTCTGCCAGCCTGATTGCCCCTAACTGCCCTCCCCTGCAGGCCTGGTCAACCCTAACTGCCCTCCCCTGCAGACCTGGTCTCCCCTAAACTGCTCTCCCCTGCAGGCCTGGGTCCCCTTAACTGCCCTTCTGCTGCTGGCCTGGTCACCCCTAACTCCCCTCCCCTGCAGGCTTGATCACCCCCAACTGCCCTCCCTTGCAGGCCTGATCCCTCCCAACTGCCCTCCCCTGCTAGCCTGATTGCCCACAACTGCCCTCCCTTGCAGACCTGGTCCCTCCCAACTACCCTCTCCTGCTGGCCACCTTGTGGTGGCCATCTTGTGTCCACATGGAGGCAGCCATCTTTGACCACATGGAGCAGTCATCTTGTGTTGGAGTGATGGTCAATTTGCATATTACTCTTTTATTAGACAGGATAGAGGCCTGGTGTATGGGTGGGGGCCAGCTGGTTTGCCCTGAAGGGTGTCCTGGATCAGGGTGGGGGTACCCTTGGGGCATGCAGTGGCCTGGGCAAGGGGCCTGTGGTGGTTTGCAGGCCGGCCACGCCCCCCCGGTGACCCAAGCGGAGGCCCTGGTATCTGGGATTTATTTATATTCTATAATTGAAACTTTGTAGCCTTGAGTGGAGGCCAAGGCAGGCCAGGGCTGCAGGAGCTTGGCTTTCTCCATCACCAGGGAAACCCAAGCCTCCTGCTCACTCTATGGCTGCAGCCATTTTTGTTGGGATTTATTTATCTTCTATAATTGAAACTTTATAGCCTTGAGTGGAGTCCAGGGCCGGCCAGGGTGAGCAGGATGCTTGGCTTCCTCCATTGCTGGGGAAACCCAAGCCTCCTGCTTGCTCCGTGGCCACAGCCATCTTGGTTGGGTTAATTTGCATACTTGTTCCTGATTGGCTTGTGGGCGTGGCTTGTGTGCGTAATGGAGGTACGGTCAATTTGCATATTACTCTTTTATTAGATAGGATCACTGTGTAGGTTTTTACATTGACCGGTATTCCAGATGAATAATCAAACCATCCACTGAATTGTTGTTATGTATTATAATTTTTAGTTCTAAAATATCCACTTGGTACCTTTTAAATAGATTTCAATTCACTAATAATATTCTACATTTTTCTTATACTTTGTGTATACACTGAGTGGCCAGATTATTATGATCTCTGAACGCATAATAATCTGACCACTCAGTGTGTGTGTGTGTGTGTGTGTGTGTGTGTGTGTGTGTGTGTGTGTATTAGAGGCCCAGTGCATGAATTTGTGCATGGATGGGGTCTGACCAGCCTGACCAGGGGAGGGGACATGGGCGGTTGGCCGGTCTGCTTGCTGGTCGAACTCCTGGTCGAGGGGACAATTTGCATATTAGCCTTTTATTATGTAGGATATACACTGAGTGGCCAGATTATTATGTGTTCAGAGATCATAATAATCTGGACACTCAGTGTATATTATATTAATTATAATTATTTTTTGTGTGCAATATTGATCCATATTCTGGATAATCTTGACACTAATTATAGTTGCTCTTCTTTTCTTTCCTTCTTTTTTTCTTCTCAGTAATAAGTATTAAATTTTGACTCTTAGCATGTATAGTAATTTTGTAATTGTGTATAAATGACCAAAGATGCTCCAGATGGCTTTTTTTAGAGTCTTGTCTCTTTCTTCTGTTAGAAAGATTGGCTGAGAAGTTGATTACCTAAATCTGTTCATGGCTAGTGCTAGGTTTGAGGTGAATGAGTTTTAGAAATCTTGAATGAACTCTCCCTTTTTTGTGTTGTTCAAGCATGAGCCTGCTAGACTTTCAATTAATTATGAGTTTATGTGACTCTATTTTCTCACCTCTGAAAGATTATGGGGGATTCATCTCTATCACCTAGAGATCCACAATTCAGCTGTCCAGCCACTTGTCACATGCAACATAAAAATCAGATAAGTGTGTTATGGGGGAACAGTACAGATGCTTGAGATAATCCTCCTTTTACTATGTCTTGTGTCCAAAATATACCATGATTTTAGGAACCTATGCTGTGATAAATTGTAGACTAGCTCACCAGCATCCCACAAAGCTCTGAAATTAAGCAAATGGGACTTAGAGAAAAATTATTGTAAATTAGAAGCCCCTCAATGTCTAATTTGTGAATCTATCTAAACGTGTGTAGAAACTAAGAGCATTGGGGATTTCTCTTTCTTTCAGCAGCAGTCCTCTAGCTGAGTCAAAGCTAAGGCTCAGTTCACATCCAACAATACCAAGAGCTCAGAAAACCATGGCTGGCTAGATTCAATGCTTTTCAGAATGATTTTCCTGCCTGGAATTTTTGGTAATCTATTCCATATTGCTTCTTTGCATTTTGATAGCCTTAAGTATGGTTCTTAAAATTGTTTTTTTCTTGTTCTTTTTTTCCCAGAGGAAAAAATACTTACATATATATTAATACTTAATACTTCTATGTCATACATACTATTGCAAGAATCTTCTTCATCCTATTTAACGGTAAAGTCCCCGTCTTCTCAGATTTTAAAGGAATTCTAAGCGTAAATCATACCTACAAGATAGGTTGTGTAAGAAACTCAAAACCTTCTTATGTAAGACTGTTTTCTGTGTTCTCAATTATCCTAAAATAATATTATATCCATTGTGATCTGTCATGAAAAGAAACCACACCACTAAGATGATCTTAACTTATTAACAAGTAGATGTGGATTTTGCTCCTAAGACAGGGAATCAAAGGGATGAGGTGGTGGGTCCTATACCTTTGGAATGAGTACCATGAATATAGAATTCTGACCTCTGAGAACCGACTTGGTGCTGGCATCTCAGGGATTTGATGGAGGATTCAAAGACTGCCACTCTAAAGCTGGACATTAAGATACTTGGTTGCTGTGCCAATATGCTTGAGGTTGACAGTATGTTGGTTGGCTCTGGGAGTTAGAAACAAACAACTGAGCAAATATAATGTATATAAATGTTATCTACATATAAAATGTGCAGACACAAAGTCACTTTTGATGCTATGGTGTAAGCTCTTAGTGAAGAAATAGTGATGTGAACCAATAAAAAATTCCCCAAGATTCCCTTCTCCCTCTCATTTGTACTATTGGCAGAAAGTGATAGGAGAGGATTGCCAAAGAAGAAATGTGATATGTAGTTCTCATGTCCTGTGTGAATGCAGAGTACAAAGGGGAAGGATGTCTGGGATTAAGATATTAATATGCCCAAGCTGGGACCATTCAGAAACCAATTAAAAACAAGTACAAATCATCCATGAGCTTTGCCTTTGCTCAAGATACAAAAAGAGACCAGTTCCATGAAAAGCTAACTACTAAAATTGTTTAAAATAATGGAAAGTTGAAATATGCTCAGAATTAGTAAATTTGGCTTATTTTTAATGGCTAACGTTTATGATCCTGAATGATAAAATATCTCGGAGATTTTTTGTCAATAATCTGTGCCACCTACTGTTATAGTTTTATTGCAAGGAGACTGAAAGTTAATACATGGGAAAGATCATTTGGAATTTTTTTTTAAATCATAACTTTTTGCTTTTCTTTCTAAAGTAAATTGGAACATTCTCTCCTTTTTTTTTTAGTTGTTGTTTAAGATGCTAATAAAGAGGCAAAATAGCCAACACAGTAATAATATCAAAAGAGGAATAAACCAAAATAGTACCAGGTATTTCTTCCCATATTGCTTTTCATTATCTTTCCTCCCAGGGGGTGGCCCACTATCTATACTACCTCCATGGCCTTCTTTCAGGCAGTTGGGAGGGTCCCACTCCGGGTTGCAATGGCAGTGCTGTCTGTTGTTGCAGACTCCTTTCAGATTGCACATCTCAGGTGAACAACCAGTTATCAGAAGTGACCTATGGACACACTTCCTTTTGATGCAGACATGTTCTGCCCCACACTCTGTCCCATCTTTCACATCACCAATGTCAGGTATGGTCATCCCGAAGTGGTAGTCGGTACCCCAGCAGGTGACACCATTGATGTGAGTCCAATGCACAGTAGAATGATCTCTCAGAAGGGGAAGTTCTGTCACGTTATCACACTGAATCCTCCCACACAAGGTATCTAAGATATTACATTTTGCATATCTAGAGTACCTGAAACCACAGTTCCCAAATCGGTCACCTCGGGTGTTCATTTCTGTGTAGCAACTCTGATTTGCACTCTTGGCCTCTTTGCCAAAAATGTTCCTACACTGCTCTTCACGGTTATTGCATCTCTTTTCATAGCAGTAGCCTCCGCCCTTGCACGTCACCCCATTCTGCACATACACATCCTCTGGACAATGGTAGGATGTCCCATTGCACCACTCTGGGAGATCACAGTCATTTTCCTCTTGTCTACAAACTTCGCCTGTTGGCAGGATCTGGCAGTTTTTGCAACAACCCCCGAAAGCACAAGCAGCTCCAGCGCTGAGAGTGCAGTTGGACTCACAGCACGGATCTTTCATACACAAATGTAAAGCGCCACAGTCACACTCTTCTCCTTCTTCAACCACACCGTTCCCACACTGTGCAAATGTGAAGATGTGTCTTGTACTTGATGACACATACATACAATTTCGACTTGCAATGGTGTCCATGAAGCTGGCATAGCTGCAATTGCTGAATCTAGTTGCACAAACTTTTTCTGGAGCCATTATGCAGGCTTTATGTCCACATGTACAAGTTTTTTCATCATGATACATACCCAAATTATGACCAATCTCATGTGACACTATATATGCAAAATCATACAAGCTATCATTCATAAAACTATCAACTCCACAATTAAAACGGAATTCACACACTCTTCCAATATAGGCTAAGCCAACAGTAACACCGTAGTCATGCTTTACAAAAATATGTGCAACATCATGGGGAATGCGGTAATTCAAGCTAGTTAACTTCCATATGGAAAATTCGTCTAGGAGACCACGTATGGTATTTATTGTAATGAGATTTTTTTTAGTCCAGATCTCAATTCCCATTAAAAGCACATCAATATCCAGTGAACGCAAGAAGTTATTTACTCCATTGACAACAAGGAATACTTCATACTGCACAGCTGTGGTGTTCCTTTGGTGATGAAGATAGCGATTGTGGTCCACCACCACTGCCAGTTCAAGAAGGCGCCTGTGGGTCCACCAGCCTTCATACCCACTCTGCATCAAAGTGAAATTAGCACTCTCCTGATACTTTAGTTGTCTTGCTATTTCTTCATCTGTTAATCCACATCTCATGGATAGGAATTGTGTCTCCTCACTGTCCATCTTATATATGAAATGTTCTGATGTGGTAGAAAGTCTCTTGGGCTCTATTTCATAAACAATGTCATTTGTCTGTAATATTCCTTGCAAACCCCCCAAACAGGTACTGAGGGCAACCAGAGATTCCGGGTCCCCCTCCACATAACCCTGATAGTAGCAGTCATTCTGGATAAAAGGCTGGTCCTCAAGGAGAGCGCCCTGGTCTGAGTAGGTGAACACTCGTAAGTGTCTGGATAGAAAATGCTTGTTTACCTTCATGTGGACAATGTGTCTCTGCCCCTCAAAATGCAGGCTGTAAGTGAGCCAGCCTGGAGGCGTCATGCTGCTGGAATGCCTCATGGGAATCACTACTTCTGGGGGACCATTGTGTTGAGAGGTCCCAATCTGGGACCATCCAGAAAGGAACAGAAACACCACCTGCCAGAGCAGAAGAAGAATGACCTTCACATGTGCCACGGCCTCACCCACAGCCATTATGGAGCCACCTTATGCAGCCACTGGTGAGAGGAAAGAAGGGCAGGGCATGAAACCTCACTGTTGAGTCTCCTCCATCTGTGCTGGCTCTATGCAGTGCTGACCTTTATTTTGACTTCGGGCAGAGGGACATCATCAGAGAAGCAACACTATAAAAAAAGTAAAAATGAAGAGCAGAGACAGAGTTGGGGGTTATAAGTTTCAGATGGAAGCAAAGGGTTAAAAATGAGCTAGTGTTCAGCTTAAGACAAGACTCAGTGCACTGCATGCATTTGCCGGTTTACTCATACATAATAGAAGCCAGAGTGAGAGTGTGGATGTACAAAGGGATGGTGATTGGCCATCAGTTGATACTTACTGAACCTGGAAAAAGGACACATGTAAATTTATGATACTGTTCTCTCAATATATGAATATGTATGAAACTACACAATAAAAATATAAAACAAAAGTGGACATATATCCTATGCATAGAAGCATAATCAATGGACACAGACAATAGGGGGCTGAGGGCCTGTGCTGGGGAGCAGGAGTGGGCTGGGAGAGGTCAATGGGGGGGGAAAAGGAGACATATGGAATCCTTTCAACAATAAAGAATTAAAAAAAGTGAACATGTATCATGCTTTAATGAAGGGGAATTAATTTACACACATGGAAATTTATACTTTGTATAAATATCAATATGTAGGTCTTCCTTTCACTATCAAATAAATAATTATTTAGTCATTTTACTTAGCAGAGATATAAACACTATTCACATACATTATTATTTCCAATTGTTTGTAATATATACTTCCAATATAATAGGTTATTAGTTATATTATCTCCTTTCTGCATTTCTCAAATCATTTAACCCTGTGAAACTGGAGGGACAAAGCACCAATGTTCTCTAAATATTAGTATCTACTTAATGTTAAGTTCTATATTCAATAGACAATGGTGGTATTGCAGGGGGAGTATATTGGGTTTCTGATGGATTAACTAAAAAGTTTATGTTTAATTATACTCTTGAGAATAATAATATTTAAAAAAACTCTAGCCATATAAAGTGAAAGGAATCAAACTAGTTGGGAGAGTAAATACTTGGAAATGGGAGTGCACTGAAGGCAAAATAACTTACTTTCAGGATTAGTAAGTCCTAAAGGACGGAGGAAAGCAGCGTTATTAAATTCAACAATGACTGTACCCTAATTACCACCCTTCACTTTCCTTTGTAGCCAAATTCAGAATCCAAACTATGAGTATAATCTATTAAAAACACAATTTTGTGGCTCTCAAGCAAGTTAATTAGAGCAGAATAAGACTTAATAAGTAGATCCTCCTTGAGATCTGAAAAACTGGCAACGAATCATTTTGTTTCTGGTTATGTGTGTGTATTCCTGTGTAGAGAAATATACTAGTGTTTCATTCTTTATAGCTAAATTTTTGAGAATTACTTACCAGCAGTAGTATGAATGGTTCCGGGGGTCTTTTTTTTTTTTAATCTATAGTCTTATCACAGATAGTTTATCACAGATTACCATGAACACAAAACTTTATATGACAGAATAAAATTATTTGTCTTTCATCTCTCATTTTTTTTCTTTTTTTAAATATATTTTTTTATTGAAGTATTATATGTGTACATATCTTACCATTATCATCTCTCATTTGATTATGTTTTAGAATTAACTGCTTAGGAACAAGACTCTCCCAATTCTAAGTACCATAGCAGCAAGCTACAATTCTTCCTCATTCTAGATTTAACTGCTTAGCAACAAGACTGTCCCAATTCTTAATGCCATGGCAACCAGCTAAAGGTCTTCCTCATTCTGAACGTGGAGGACTCTTGCCCATTAGTTCACTGGAAAATAAACAAATAAGATCTTGGTGAAGAACATGGATCCAAGGGTGTTGGCAAATCAGCCCCACCTCCACTTGCTTTGGTAAAGGAAAAAAAAAAAATTCTGGATAATACTGATCTGAGAGAGAGAATTCACAGAAGTTCAGCCTACCAGAAGGGAGATTCCAGCACACCGTTTGAGTTGGATAAGGAGAGTTTAGACGCATTGGAAAATGAAAAGCTTGGCCAGAGCTACCTCTGTCCCAGGGTGACACTGCATGGGACTACTTTGTCTGGAAGCAATAGCAGCCACCTCCCCTGCAGAGAAGGTCCAAGAGGAGACTTCTTCAGAGGCGGAGGTTGAAAGCAGTGAGTGACTGCATGTGGGTTTAGCTGGAGAAACCTGTTTCTGTACAGCAGCACACTGATTTCTGTGGATACCAATGAGCATGAAAGAAAAGTGTTTTTTTTTTTTTTTTCTGTAGCTTCCAGACTTCAGCAGGAAGTCTGTACATACTCTCTGTGAGTACCCCACTTGAGGATCACCCTACTGGCCACAGGCATGCCCAAAGCCTCCATTGTCAAATCCATCCCCCCCACACTCTGGGGTGGGCACCTTCTGTGTGGCAGTAGGAGCAAGTTGGGTAATTTGAGTGCTCTCAGAAAAATGTGGGCAAGGAAGAAACAATAAACTGAAGCTTCAATTGCCACCTTTTGAAAAAATAAAAAGAGATTTTTTTCAGAAACCTGGTGAGTTATAAGGATAAGAGAAAAACAAAAGTTATGAATTCTTCTACAAAGGAAATAAGAAGAGTGGAGCAGATCTATCCATCATAAACTTGGGACCCCTAGAGAAACAACAGCAACACGCCTTACCCTGTCTGAAGAGAACAGGAAAAGGGATTTCAAATGGGAAAGCAGCCATGCAAAAATACAAGAATTTAAAAAAATGTCAAGAAACGATGCCACCACCAAAATATATCAATAATGGTCCAATGCCTGATCCCAGAGACACGGAATAATGTTATGTAGTTTATAAGGAATTGATAATAGCTTGTATTGGAAAAATTCAGGAATGAGAAGAAAACTCAGTTCAGTGAGATCAAAAGATAAAATGAAATAAGTTATTTACAAGAAGGATAGAAACCACAACAAAGAATCAAACAGAAATTTTGGTGTTGAAGACTTTAATTAATGAGATTTAGAATAGAATACAGAGTTTCTGTAGTAGAGCTGAGCAGATGTGAGCAGATTAGAGGATAAGAACTGTGAAAATTAGTAAGGAAAACTCAACTAAAACTGGAGTCAGAAAGGCCTGTAATGAAGCTGTTATTCCCTACCACTGAACAGAAGACATCAGTTACAGACCCCAATAGGAAGAGACTGCCTTGAATTTCCAAACAGGAAGTGCAACTACTTTACAACCTAACTAGCAGGAGGGAAGATTTTCCTTTTTCCCTGGCAACAAACCCAGTCAATGTAAATGCCACAACTCAGACAACAGGAAGCTATAATCACTTGAACTCTTATTTTCCTCCAATGAGTATTTTTCTCTTGCTGATAACTGCCTTGTCCCATGCTCCTTATAGACCTTCTATCTTGTGTTGTTACAGAGAACTGGAATAAATCAAGCAATGCTCAGAGAGTTTGGAGTTACATTTATTACGCGTGGATCCAGAGGAAAATGTCTCTCAAATTATGGGCCCCAACATGGAGGAATTTTCCCTATTTATATGTTTTTACCTTCTTTGTCTCCCAAATATGGGGTGTTTCCGGCCTCTTTTTCAAGTTCTTAAAGAGCCCTTATGTGCTGGGGCCTTGAGACCTCAACCAAAAGCCTGGCCTGGTGCCAGCACTGATAATTTTGTCCGGGGAAGGTTTAATGGCTTCTCTGAAGTGGGAGTAGTCTTATTTTCCTTATTATTTAAGCAAGCAAGCATTTACAAAAGCCAAATAGCAGGGTTAAAATTTCAAACAGCAGTTTTTATATAAGATGGATGGTTCATTCCCCACTGGTTTTATGTACATGAGTCAAATCATTGACTCTTAGTCATTGTCAGGGCAGGAGTTATATTTACGTCTGAGAACTATAATCTTAATTTTCTGCCTAATAAAGTTAGTGGGGGATTCGAGGCGGCATAGGGCAGACGCCTGATTGTTGCCTACCACAACAATTTTGAAACTACAACTGGAAAACAGAGCAGACACCATACAGAACCACCGGAGAGCTGGCTGAGCAGATGCTCTACAACTAGAGTAAAGGAGAGGGGTATGTGGGATGATGCTGATGCCGGTGAGCCAAAGATCACATTTTAAGAACTACGGCTCTAGCGACACATTGGCAACCTGGAACGTGCTCAGCGTGGTTCCCCCGGCAGTCTCCGGCTGAGGGGACGGCTTCGCTCGCTGCCGAGCACGGACAGACGAGCCCCTGGGGGGCATGGGGTGGGAGACTCTGCGCTTGCTGACCTCCGAGTCCTTCGAGAATCTCTGTGCCCCAGAAGCAGCCAGGTGCGCACACCCGGCGACTGGCTGCTGCTGCAGACCCGAGCGCCGTCGCAGCGACCTCGGACCAGCTCACCGCTGAGCACTGGGCGCACCAGAGTTTTGCTGAGCCCACTGCCCAGCGAGTTCTGTGGCAGCCGCCCCGGAGCTTTGAGAAAATGGCCAGAGGAATTGCTGAGAAGGAATTGACCAATGGGAGTTGGGATCGGGAAGACGAGGCCCCGCTGGGTCCCGGATCCAGGAGCACTTGCCTGGCGACCGGCCGCCGCTGCAGATCTGAGCGCTGTCGCAGCGACCTCAGACCAGCCCGCCACCGCGCACCGGGGGCACTGGAGCCTCGCCGAGCCTGCCTCCCAGCGAGTTCCACGGCAGCCGCCCTGGAACTTTGAGAAAATGGCTGAAGGAATTGCTGAGAGGGAATTGACCGACAGGAATTGGGATCAAGAAGACGAAGCCCTGCTGGGTCCCTTGTCCAGGTGAGGCCGCACACCCCTGGGTCTGGGTGAGGCTGGGTCCCGGGCCCAGGTGAGGCCGCACGCCCTGGGTCTAGGTGAGGCTGGGTTCGGGGTCTGGGTGAGGCCACACTCCTGGGTCCGGGAGAGGCCACGTGTCCCTGGGTCCGGATGAGGCTGGGTCCCTGGGCCCGGGTGAGGCCGCATGCCCCTGGGTCTGGGAGAGGCCACACGCCCCCGGGTCTGGGTGAGGCTGCACGCCCCTGGATCCGGGTGAGGCCGCGGGCCCCCCGGGTCCAGGTGAGGCTACACGCCCCGGGGCCCGGGTGATGCTGGGTCTTGGGTCTGGGTGAGGCCGCATGCCCCTGAAACCAGGAGAGGTCAAATGCCCCTGCGTCCAGGTGAGGTTGGATCCCGGGTCCAGGTGAGGCCGCGCGCCCCTGGGTCCGGGTGAGGCTGGATCCTGAGTCCGGGTGAGGCCGCGCCCCTGGGTCTGGGCAAGACCAAACCAGAGGGAGTCGGACCTGCATTACCACAATTTGTCCACCATCCAGAACTGAAAAGTCAGTGCTGACATGTGCACATAAGGAATTGGTGGACATTGAAATTGGGTCTCTAAAGAACTGTTGGTCCAGAAAGAAACTCACTACAGACTGATTCATTTGCCTGTCAGTATAACTATTATTGCTCGTCTCACATTAAGTTCTTATAAGTACATTTCTAGTAACACATGATCTCACTCATCTAGGGGAAATGATGAACAACATAGACTGATGAACAAGAACAGACCCAGAAACAAGGAGGCATCGATTGGACTGTCGGGCCTCAGAGGGAGGGTAGGGGAGGGTGGGGGTAGGGGGGAGAGATCAACCAAAGGACTTGTGTGCATGCACATGAGCCTAACCAATGGTTAAGGACAACAGGGGGGTGGGGGCATCCGTGGGGAGGGGTGTGGGATGGGAATGGGGGGATGAGGACAAATATGTGACACCTTAATCAATAAAGAAATTAAAAAAAATAAAGTTAGTGGGCCTGCTTATAAGATAAGGGCCCGGAATGAGGGCCAGGAGTAATCTTTAGAGAGTCTGAAGAGTCCTGGACTCTAAATTTTGCCTGGCTGTCTTAAACTGGGTGTGATGAAGCCACGTTGGGATTTCATTGACCTTGACTGCAATGGAGGTGGTCCTTTCCAGGTAGGAGTTAGTCCTTAGGTGGCAAACTCCTTTACCCAAACAGAGTCACCAGGGTGGAAGGGATGAACTGGATCAGAAGTTGGTACAGGCAGAGCGTCTCAGATGTGCTTCCGGATTGCTTCTTGGGTAGACTGTAAAGCCTGTAAGAACTTGAATAAAGACTGGTTATGGATTTCAGCTTTTCTAGATTGGGTAGATCAGGGTCTGGAAGAGTCACTAGAATCTGTAGAGGCCCCACTGGTTTTAGGGCAGGTTCCCGGGCAGCTTCATCTGTTGCCTGGTTCCCCCTTGCTTCTGTGGAGACCCCTTACCTTGTAAATAGCACTAGGTACGTGAGCCATTGTAAATGTGTACCTGCTATCAATATAAGTTGTTACTGATTTTTCTTTTGTCCACCAGAGATCCTGAAACTGGGTGACTCAAGTGTTTGACATCCAGCACTTCAGTGTGTTCCAGAGTAAAGCCTTGAACTCATGTGGGGCAGTGAGGATTAGTTCCTGCCCTCAGGTTAACTTATTTGCTTTTTCAATAAGCATAGCTATGGCTGCTACTGCCTGGAGGCAAGTATGTCACCCAAATGCAAAGGGTTCAAGTCTTTTGGACAAATAGGCTACTGGCCTTTTCTAAGGGCTGAGACTTTGGGTGAATACCTCTTTGGCTATATGCCCCTTGTCTCACATACATAGAGGTGGAAAGACTTAGTTACATCTGATAGTGCAAGTTGGCCCATCGTCCTTGCTCTGTTCATGTTTATCTGACTGCCTAATATATTACCTCAAGGATCCTGGCTCTGAATTCTTTTAGGGAAAATGGATGTTGAATTTCTTCTGTAGCTGCTTCGTGCTAAGGAGGGACAAAGTTTTCTTTCAGAGCCAAGAGATCCTTGCTCTCTGTCAGAGGGATGATGAGGCCTGGGCACAGGAGGAGGTGGGCTTGTGACCTGGCAGAGACAAACTGTAACAAATGGTTCGATGGAAGGAAAGAAAACATTTCAGTTTTAATAACCTCTAGTGAAATAAAATTTTTCTCCTCAAAATTACCTCTATGTTTATTAAAAGAGCCAAATAAAGACCAATTTACCTATTGTATTTAATTTGGCCTGATTGTTTGCATAAACACAACAAGAATGGTAACTAACTACCTTTGTCAGAATTTCATGATTGAACCTTAGTGTGCCCCGTAGGGCTAGGAAGCCAAGCCACCCAGCTGCGTTCTGGCCTGCCTGCAGTATCTGCTGAGTTAGGTAAATCTCTTACCTGCAGCGACTCCACCTGGGCCCACGCCCTAGGTTTTAAGGCCCATCTCAGTAGCCCTCCTACTTGTCTCGGCCTAGAGTGTGTGGGGGTTCCGCAGGGACACAGAGGCATCCTTATTGCTCCTTTTCTACTCTGACCAACTGCCAGTGATGGTAGGGCATGGGCCTGATGCTCCAGCGCCAGCCATTTTCTCCTTCTGATTTTTTCAAGAAATGAAAATGGAAATACAATGTACCCAAATCTGTGGGATGTTAGAGCAATTCCCAGAGGGAATTCCTTTACAACAGACATACCTCAAACAAAGAACCTAAATTTACACTGAGAAATTTAAGAACAAGAAGAAATTAAGCCAAGGGTTACAGAAGGAAAGATATAATAAAGATCAGAGTAGAAATAAGTGAAATAGATACCAGAAACACAATAGAAAGAATCAACAAAACTAAGAGTTGGTTTCTCATAAAGATAAACAAGATTGACAAGGCTTTATTTAGATAGACTAAGAAAAAAAGAAGAAACTCAAATAAGTAAAAGAGGAGATATTATTACTGATACTACAGAAATAAATCGGATCATAAGAGACAACTATGAGAAATTTTATCTGAACAAATTAGATAACAGTCTACTAAGAAAGACAGAACATAGCAAAACTAAGATAGGGACATATAATTAGTCAGATGGTGATAATGTTATGAAGGAAAATTAAACAAGAAAGTGGAATACAGAAGAAACCAAGATGGCGGCATAGGTTAAACACCTAACCTACAGCTGGGCACAATAATTTCAAAAATACAACTAAAAGTCAAAACGGACATCATCCAGAACCACAGGAAAGCTGGCGGACTGAAATGCCCACAACTAGAAGGAAAGAGAAAACCACAAGGATAATCAGAGGAGCCGTAAAAGCCTGAGGTATGGAGACACGGGCGGAGACACGAGCACGGACGCGTGCGGGGAGGACGGAGCCGGAGAGGAAGGGGCGGCTGATGGCCTGGCCGGTGTTCACTAGCAGGAAGGAGATAAAAGCTCCAGATTGCACTGAACACCAGCTCCGACTGCACTGAACCCCAGTTCCGGGCGAAACCCTGGGAAGCCAGGCGCACGCTGGGGGAATGAATCTGGGCTGTGGGGCGCAGGCACAGAGGAGCGGCGGAAGGCAGAGCTCCAGAGGCGCGCACGGGAAGGTGCGCAGAAGAGGGAAGGTTGCCTGTGCCGCTGAAGCACCAGACTGCGCTGAGACCCAGTTCCAACTACACTGAAACCCAGTTCCAGGCGAGAATCTGGGAATCCAGATTCATTAGGGGAGAGACTAGACTGTTAGGCAGCGGGCAAAACTCCAGGGCGCGTTTCTCTCAGAGGTGTTTGCAAGGAGTACAGAGGGACACAGACACAGGAACCTCATAGGGTGGGGCTGACAGGAAGCCAAGGTTGTAGGCTCCACCCTGTAGCTCCGCCCCATCCAAGCCGAGCAGAGGCTTTTCCCTGCTGAGTGCCTCAGGAAGTAGCTGACCTACACTACATTGGAGACCCAGAAACGAGGGCATCTAGTGGTCGGTGTGAGATGACACCAGATTTCAACCACGCGCACAAGGGACACATTCAGGAGGCAGACTCAGTGAGCGCCAAAGCATTGCTGCATCAAGACCCGGCCCATAAACATGTCTCCTGCACAGCAACTCTTCCTATATAGACAAAGAGGGTCCTCACGGCCAGTTGGCCTGGAGGACAATTCCTCCCAGTGACACCAACAACAATCAAGACTTAACTATACAAAGGAGGACCAAGATGGAGGCATAGGGCGGAAGCCTGATCGTTGCCTACCACAACAATTTTGAGACTACGACGGGAGAGCAGAGCAGACACCATCCAGAACCACCGGAGGGCTGGCTGAGCAGATGCTCTACAACTAGAATAAAAGAGAGCGGTATGTGGGATGATGCTGACGCCGGTGACCCAAAGTCCACACTTTAAGAACTACTGCTCAGGCGACACAATGGCGGCCTGGAACGTGCTCGGCGCAGTTCCCCCAGCGGTCTCCGGCTGAGGGGACGGCTCCACTCGCTGCCGAGCACGGACAGACGAGCCCCTGGGAGACATGGGGTGGGAGACTCCACGCTTGCTGACCTCCGAGTCCTTCAAGAATCTCAACGCCCCGGAAGTGGCCAGGTGCACGCGCTCGGCGACCGGCCACTGCTGCAGACCCAAGGGCCGACGCAGCGACACCGGACCAACCCGCCGCCGCGCACCGGGCACACCGGAGCTTCGCCGAGCCTGCCGCCCAACGAGTTCTGCGGCAGCCGCCCTGGAGCTCTGAGAAAATGACCGAAGGAATTGCTGAGAGGGAACTGACCAACAGGAATTGGGATCAAGAAGACGAAACACCGCTGAGACCCGGGTCCAGGTGAGGCTGCAAGCCTCTGGGCTCGGGTGTGGTCATACGCCCCTGGGTCTAGGTGAGGCCTCACGCCTCTGGGTCTGGGTGAGGCCACGCACCCCTGGGTCCAGGAGAAGCCGGATTCCGGGTTCGGGTGAGGCCATGCGCCCCTGGGTCCGGGTGAAGCTGAATCCTGGGTCTGGGTGAGGCCGTGTGCCCCTGGATTCGTGTAAGGCTGGGTCCCGGGTCCGGGTGAGGCTGGGTCCCGGGTCCGGGTGAGGCCACGCGCCCCTGGGTCCGGGTGAGGTCATGTGTCCCTGGATCTGGGTGAGGCCTCGCGCACCTAGGTCCGGGTGAGGCTACGTACCCCTGGGTCTGGGAGAGGCCACGCGCCCCCGGGTCCAGGTGAGGCCATGTGTCCCTGGATCCGGGTGAGGCTGGGTCCCAGGTCTGGGTGAGGCCACGTGCCCCTGGGTCCAGGTGAGGCCATGTATCCCTGGATCCGGGTGAGGCCTCACGCACCTAGGTCCGGGTGAGGCCATGCGCCCCTGGGTCTGGGAGAGGCCACGTGCCCCTGGGTCCAGGTGAGACCATGTGTCCCTGGATCCGGGTGAGGCTGGGTCCCGGGTCCGGGTGAGGCCACGCGCCCCTGGGTCTGGGAGAGGCCATGCGTCCCTGGGTCCGGGTGAGGCCATGTATCCCTGGATCCGGGTGAGGCCTCGCGCACGTAGGTCCGGGTGAGGCTACGCGCCCCTGGGTCTGGGAGAGGCCATGCACCCCCGGGTCCAGGTGAGGCCATGTGTCCCTGGATCCGGGTGAGGCTGGGTCCTGGGTCCGGGTGAGGCCACATGCACCTGAGTCCCGGTTAAGCCGTGCCCCTGGGTCCGGCCGAGACCAAACCAGAGGGAGTCGGACCTCCGTTACCACCATTTGTCCACCATCCAGAGCTGAGGGGTCAGTGCTGACATGTACACATAAGGAACTGGTGGACATTGAAATTGGGTCTCTAAAGAACTGTTGGTCCAGAAAGAAACTCACTACAGACTGATCTATCTGCCTGTCAGCATAACTATTATTGCTCGTCTCACATTCAGTTCTTATATATCTAGTGACACATGATCTCACTCATCTAGGGGAAATGATGAACAACATAGACGGAGGAACAAGAACAGAACCAGAAACAAGGAGGCATCGATCGGACTATTGGGCCTCAGAGGGAGGATAGGGGAGGTTGGGGGAGGGGGAAGAGATCAATCAAAGGACTTGTGTGCATGCATATGAGCCTATCCAACGGTTAAGTTCAACAGGGGGTTGGGGCATCCGTGGGGAGGGGTGTGGGATGGGAATGCGGGGATGAGGACAAATATGTGACACCTTAATCAATAAAGAAATTAAAAAAAAAAAAAGAAAGTGGAATACAGAGAGTTGAGGGTAAATAGTGTGGGTTGTAAAGGCTGCTCTCTGAAGCAACAATCTCAAGGTGGCAGGGACTTCAGGAGGAAATCAGGTGTTTTTGAGCAGCCACAGATGGAGCATATATACTCCTTGGATCCAGCTCTGCGAGGAATATGGAGTCAGACTTTGCAGGGCCTGATATTACACTTGTAAAAGTTTGGCCACTTTGTGCTTATTATCAGTGAGATGACATTGTTGGTAATAAGAGAAGTTGTAATAAAGTTGACTTGGATTTTAAAAGTTCCATTAGGACTGTTATTATGAAAATAGAGAGAGAGGAAGAGAATAAAAGAGATTAATTAGGAG
Source organism: Eptesicus fuscus (assembly GCF_027574615.1). NCBI lineage: Eukaryota > Metazoa > Chordata > Mammalia > Chiroptera > Vespertilionidae > Eptesicus > Eptesicus fuscus. The sequence goes on from NC_072478.1 coordinate 34,756,850, forward strand.
AGAATGTCAATAATTCACAAAGTGGCACCATTAATTGAAAAGATGGGAAGGGGGCAGATTGTGTGTGTGTGTGTGTATGTGTGTGTGTGTGTGTGTGTGTGTGTGTGTGGTTTGGTGCTGAGCTTCAAGTGTTAGTGTTTGGAAAAAGAACTGTTGAAAATATGTTAATATCAGACATTTATTGTACGTACAAGTGGTGATGTCTATAGAAAGCTGGAATTTTGGGGAAGAGTCCTTAGAACAAGGTGCAAACTATCCTATATAATAAAAGCCTAACATGCAAATTGTTCAACCAGGAGTTCGACTGAGAGTTCAACCACTCGCTATGATTTGGAGGTGCTGCTGACCCTGATGGGCCCCCATGAGAGTGGGACCGCAGTGGGATGGAGAGGTGAGTGGGCAGCGCCAGGCCAAGGTGGATGCAAGTGGGGGGCCGATTGCCCCACTGATTGTCACGCAGATGGCGACCAGCAGTGGTGGCGGGTTGGGGGTGGGGGTGGGACAGGGCCACCACCTGGCCAGCTCCCAAGAGCTGAGGGAGCGAGGGCGGGGAGAGGGGGATCCCTGATTGATCTCCCTGCAGGCAGAATGGTGGAGCAGTTGAGGGGGCGGCGCCTGACTGAAGCGTGGTGACAGGCAGGGCTGTGAGGCTGTGAGGATGGGGGCATGAGCTGGTGCTGTGAGCCTGAGGATGCAAGCTGGGGCCCCAATTCCTGCAGGCCACCTAAGGGACTCCACCTGTGCATGAATTCAATGATAAAATGAAGCTATGAAAGAGAGTGAGATCACCAAGGGCATGAGTATAGACACAAAATGAGATGAGTTTTGAAATGCTATGTCAGGGCACTGGGTTCAAGTGACTCAGAAAGTTTAGACTCTGCTGAACTTGCGACAACAACATTAAGGTTTTCCTAGTATTTTAATACCTAAGTTATATATATGCATTTTTTTCTTTTTTGTTTTAAATTTCTTTATTGTTGAAAGTATTACAGATGTCCTCTCCTTTTCCCCCCATTGATCCACTCTGGCCCTTCACCCCAGGCCTTCCCCACACCCTTGTCTGTTCATGGGCTATGCTTATATATATGAAAGTTCTTTGGTTAATCTTTCTGCCCCACCTTCTTCCCTCTGAGATTCCTCAGTCTATTACATGCATCAATGTATCTGGGTCTGTTTTGTTCATCAGTTTATTTTGTTCATTATATTCCACATATAAGTGAGATCATGTGATATTTGTCTTTTTCTTACTGGCTTATTTTCATTATTTTTCTAATCCTCAATTACCTATGTAATGGTCACATATGTCCAATCAACAACGTCATAGAAATTGTTTATTCAAGTGGCATATTAGATTGTTTCAATAAATTATGTGTTTTTTTCATCCTACAGACTTAACATTTTCTGCCAAGTGTTAAAAGTTAATAAGTTAAAAGGCTTTCACTCTATTTTATCATATTTTCAAATTATTAGGCCTATTAATTTTTCTACTTGAGTCTATATTACGTGTTGTTTCATATAGCATGTGATTTCCATTTTTTTTGTAAAACAATCTACCTCTTTTTGGAAATTTTATTATTTTTTTAAATATATTTTATTGATTTTTTTACAGAGAGGAAGGGAGAGGGGATAGAGAGTTAGAAACATCAATGAGAGAGAAACATCGACCAGCTGCCTCCTGCACACCCCCTACTGGGGATGTGCCCGCAACCAATGTACATGCCCTTGACCGGAATCGAACCTGGGACCTTTCAGTCCACAGGCCGATGCTCTATCCACTGAGCCAAACCGGTTTCAGCATGAAATTTTATTTGTTTAAATTCATTGGCTTTCTCTTTCCTATGATTTGTCAAATTGTTAATCTTTATTGACCCATAACTAAAAGATTAATTTTTTCATTGATCCATAACTAACACAGTTTTCTTTGTAAAGCTTAAGAAAGTATTGACAACATTGTTAAAACATCACTTATCAATGTTAGATTTATTTTTAAAAATCATTTTCTTTGTCCTTTAAATAACATTAGAGATATTCTAAGCTGCTCTGATTATATATGTCAAAAGATTGCATGGGGCCCAGTTAGTGTGACTCAGTGGTTGAGCATGAACCTATGAAGCAAGAGGTCAAGGTTCAATTACCCATCAGGGCACATGCCAGGGTTTTGGGCTTGATCCTGGTAGGGGGTGTGCAGGAGGCAGCCGATCAATGATTCTCTTTTATCATTGATGTTTCTCTCTCTCTCTCTTTTTCCCTTCTTCTCTGAAATCAATAAAAACATGTTAAAAAATAAAATAAAAGATTGCATGGGGTGGAGTGTCAATATTTATAAGTTTTTCTCTCTCTCTTGAGCCAAGACCAGCAGGGCTAGAGAGCTGATGAGTTCTGAGTAGGTGCAATGGAGGATTGAGAAAAAGAAAGAGACAGACACAGAGACAGTAGGAAAAGCTGGGACCAGGTGGGACACTGCCCTCTGATGAAGAGACAGTGACCCAGAGCTAGTGTAGTGCATTTATTATATACAGCATGATACCTGGAAGTTTTACTAGAGTTTAAGACAAAGGAAATTATGTGAAATCATGGTTAAAGATCAAGCTGCCATTTTTCTTTCTTATGGTTTCTTTGTAATTATCATTCCTGGCTGAGCTTGGATAATTGTGTCTATTCCTGGCGCCTGGCTGAACTTAAATAATGAAACCCATCCCCTGGTGCCTGAGCTAAAAAGGTCAGGCCAACAACATACCTGCCTCTGGTAAGGTATGTTTCCAGGACATGGCTCTGCCAACACTACTGGACTCAGCTGACAAACACAGGGTTTCATGATTATTGTGTTTGGGAAGAAGAGTAAAGTACTTATTCTTGCATTATTAATCCAGAAGGAGTGACCAGTGAAGTAAATAGAAAACAAAGTCATCTTTGCATCCCTAGTTACATATAGGGGGACTCGCACCCAACATGAAACATTGCCAAAATCTGGAGAGTAACTAAAATGGTTTGAACAAGAACCTTAATGAATCAGCCAATTAAATCACTTTTATTAATTAGACAAAAATAACCCAAATGTGTTTATTATAAAATAATAGGAAGAAGTAAAAACCACCAATACCATCAAAACCAAAAAAGTCTCTGCTAAAAGAGAGAAGAAAGAAAGGAAAAAAAGAAAGAGAGAAAGAAGGAAGAAAGAAAAAAAAAAAGAAAGATATAAGTATTTATCTAAGCAGGAATAGGCTATTTAAAAATGGTGCCTTGTAATTTTGTGAGAATTTTAGAGGGCTAATCTCTCTATAGCTGAGTCAAAGAACATTAGACATTTGCGCTCAACTTCAAGTGATGCAGACAATAAAATTGTATTCAGATTTTCAGAGATAAGGTTTTTGATGCATTTCAGTTACTGCAATGACCTTTAAATGATTTCTAAGAACTGCTGCAATGATTCATTTCCCTCATAACTAAGATGTGGCATCCATAGTGGAAATGGTGTGATCTACAAACAATGAACAATTTAGAGCCGAAAGCTCATAAGTTCAGTTTCAATAATCATCATCAAGTGCTTTTAAAGTAACTATATGTAAAACATATTTCATTTTAAATCATTGCCAATTAGTGCTCATGTTAATCTAGCTATAATTGCACTTCCTGCAAGATCTGTAAATATGGTAGAAAATGATTGGAAAAATACAAAAGTAATTTTTAAAAATTGTAAATAAAGACATCTTTAGGACATCCAAATAGTCCTCTATCTATGGGAAAACAATGGGCTGCCTGACTCTTCAATGCCGCTCTTTTATTTTCCCTTTAGGTGGAACAAAGAGTGACCCAGAGAAGTGTGTGTTCAGTGCTGCTTTGTATTTTAGTCCTAGTGGTACAGAAATTGGTGCCTGGCTAAGTATTTAAGAAGTGGATGTTCATAAATGTTCAGCTTTATGATCTTGTAAAGCCCAATATCTCAAAGCATAAGTAGGCATTACATTGAGCATGAAAATCCGTGGAGTATTTTAACCCAACTCGGTGCAATCCGGAGGTTGAATGGATAAAAATAATAGGTTAAAATTCAGATAAGAGTAACAGGACACTTTGAAATAAGAGACTACCACTTGTACTAAAATATTGCTTAGCACAATGCTCATTACAGAGTGCATACTCAAGAAATGTTGATTAGCAATCTATATTTTAAGGACATTCAAAATACAATGAACCCAAGAGAAACAAAATTTCGGGAAAGTACTTTCTTTTGAGCTGTTTTTTGGAACATTTGCAAAAGGAGGTTCTCTTTGTCATAACAGTGCAATTACATGCTCAGTTGATTACTCTGGTATTCAGAATGTTTTTCACTGTTACTGACCTAAAGAGAAAACAGCTTAGACATTTTTTTTTTTTTTTTTTAGGTGTGTGTGTGGGCAGGGTGTGAAGAAAGAAAAAATAGCATTATTTGTGAAAATAGCAGACTTTCATTTTTGGCATGCTAATTTGTAAAGCATTATGTTACAAAAATGGAAGAATGAATTTTTGAAAGTATATCATTTATTTGCTAAGCAATTTTCATATGAAGTTTACTATGTAATTAATTCAATAAAATATAGCTTTTCTGTAGAGTGGATAATGTGATAAAAATGTAATCTTGCCCTGGCTGGTGTGGCTCAGTTGGTTGGAGTGTTGTCCCATGCATTGGAAAGTTGAGTGTTCAATTCCTGGTCAGGCAACATGCCTAGGTTGTGGGTTTAATTCCTGGTTGGAGCTCCTATAGGATGTCTCATCTCTCTCTCTTTCTCTCTTCCTCTCTCCCCCTCTCGTCTTCTCCCTCTCTCCCTCTTTAATATCAAAAAGAAGAAAAAAAAAAAAAGAAATCTGAATCAAGATTTTCTGGGCTAATTACCTAAGATCTGAATGTAGCAATGTTTCATCCAATTAACAGAGATCTTGTAAGTAGCAAGAGTCATGCCTGGTACAGTGGTTAGAACAAGTAAGTGTTTGCTATTGCCATGACTTCTGCTGCTACCACCAGTCATGTGTCACATAATGATGTTTCAGACATGAAAGACCACAAATGACTATGGTTCTATGAGATTATGATACAGCTGAAAATTCCTAGTGAAGTTATAGTCATCATGTCATCGTTGTACAATGCATTACTCACACGTTTGTGGTGATGTGGTGTAAACAAACCTACGATGCTGCCAGTCCTATGAAAGTATAACAAAAACAATTATGGACAAGACATTATACTTGATGAAAGCTACAGAATAAAGATATAAAGAAAATATTTTTTGCACAGCTCTACAGTATTTGTATTTTATGCTAAGCAGTTTTAAAGAGTTTAGAAAGTAAAAATTTACAGTAAGCTAACGATAATTATTATTAAAGTGTTTCTTATAAATTTAGTGTCGCCTAAGTTTACAGTGTTTATAACGTCTGAAGTTGTGTACAGTGATGTCCTAGGTCTCCATGTTCACTTGCCACTCATTCACTGACTCACTCACCCAGAGCAACTTCAAATCCTGCACTCTCTCTCTATTAATGGTAAGTGGCCTAAACAGGTGTACCAGTTTTTATATTTTATACTACATTTTTACTGTACTTGTTCTTTATGTAGATATATTTTGATACACAAATACTTACCATTGTGTTATAACTGCTTCCAGTATTCAGTACAGTAACATGCTGTAGAGATTTATAGCCTTAGGTTATACCTTATAGCTTAGGTGTGTAGTAGGTTATGCATCTAGGTTTGCGTAATTATACTCTACTAGCTTTCCCGTTGCAGGAAAAAATCCTGCAATAGGATTTCCTGCTGCACTCTACCCCGCCTCCGTTCCTCCCTTGTTCGCCCCGCCTCACCTTCTCCTCCAGCCCGCCTGCGTTTCCCTTCTCCCCCGCCCCGCCCCGCCCCGCCCTTGTCACCCGGCTCACCTTCTCCTCCAGCCCGCCCGCGTTTCCCTTCGCCCCTGGCCCCGCCTCCACTCCACCTTTATCACCCGCCTCACCTTCTCCTCCAGCCCGCCCGTGTTTCCCTTCGCCCCTGGCCCCGCCTCCACTCCACCTTTATCACCCGTCTCGCCTTCTCCTCCAGCCCGCCCGCGTTTCCCTTCACCCCCGGCCCCGCCTCCGCCCTGCCCGCCCCGCCTTCTCTTCCAGCCCTCCCTTGTTTTCCTTCACCCCTGGCCCCGCCTCCGCACCGCCCTTGTCACCCGCCCCGCCTTCTCCTCCAGCCCACCAGTGTTTCCCTTTTCCCCCGCCCCGCCTCCACCCCGCCCTTGTCACCTGCCCCGCCTTCTCCTCCAGCCCCCCCGCGTTTCCCTTCACCCCCGGCCCCGCCCCCGCCCCGCCCTTCTCCCCCCAGCCCCGCCTCCGCCCCGCCCTTCTCCCCCCCCCCCCCCCCCCGTTTGCTTGCTTCTTCAAAGCTTTACTCCCTTCTGCAGCTGTTGGCTTCTTTGGACGCTGTCTTGATATGCAAATTAGCCGCCATCTTTGTTGGGGCAATTTGCATACTCATCCTGATTGGCTGGTGGGCGTGGCTTGGCTGGTGGTCGTGGCTTAGGTGTAGCGAAGGTGCGGTCAATTTGCATATTTGTCTATTATTAGATTAGATGATGATCTCACAATGATGAAATTGTCTAATGATGCATTTCTTAGGATGTCCAGGTAGTTAACAATGCATGACTGTATATGCAAAACACTGAGTATACTGAACACATAGTCATGCTATTATAAATGGAGTAATTCTACAGCCCTACCTCCATTTTACACACTGGCTCCCTTCCCACATTTTAAACATGGATTTGGAGAGATTTATCTATGGGCATACTTTTCTAGCTGTGACTTATATGCCACAATACATAAAGTATGTCTTTAGTGATTTGGAATAAATATTTATGAGCATTATTAAATAAAACAAGCAAATATACATTCATATGATCAGATTGATTACTGAATGCAGTTTGCACATTCATATATCAAATTGACTACTGCATTTGTTGGGGAAGCAACAGTTAATGTAGCTGCAGAGAAGTTCATGGAGTGGGAAGGTGTTGGCTTATCTTCAATTGAGAGAAGGATCTCTGAAGAGTGAGTACTCATGGAATATCAATAGCGATGGGCTAACAGAGAGCTTTTGGGTGAAGAGTCATAACAAAAATCTTTAAATGCAGCACAGTTTAGCAGTAGTACCCAATTTTTATTGGAGAATATTGAAAATGAAAACAAGTGAACCATTAAATTGATAGTAGAATAATCAACGTGTGACCTAAGCCAGCTTCTTTACATTATGTATGGATAGTAAAAATTAGTAAAGGCTTATGGCAAATAAACTTTGACATTTAGGGTTTGAACTTGTACACTTGGTATGTATAATAGATCTTTGCTCTCTTCATAAAATGTGTGGAGAATAAAATTGGTCTCAGATTGTTACAGTGTTACAGAATTTACCAGGCGATTGAAAAATACGCAGGAGCACAGGAAAAACCCATTTATTTTTAATGTTTCTCATGTACTAGTACAGGACTCAGGGGAGGCTGTTTCTCTCCAAATCCTGAGCCAGCCAATATGGAGGAAGCTTTCCCTTTACCCCCTTTGGTTTCTTAGTCTCCCAAATATGGCATGGGACTTCCGGACATTTCGTGGGCTTTGCAAAAAGCCCTGTGTGTTGGGTGGGGGCTGTGAGACCACACCTAAAGGCCTAGCCTGGTGCCAGTGCTAATAACTCCGTCTGGGGATTGTGTATTGTTCATGGTTTATGGCCTCTCTAAAATGGAATAGTACTTAGGTAAACAGGTCTTGCAGGACCAGATAATTAAAGGGGCAGTGACTAGACTATAGGCTAAGAAGAATGTGCATTAGGTTACTGGCACAGATTCAGATTGCTAGCCCCCCCAAAATGTCTCATTTTCCCCATCAACGGAATTATAGAACAGGACAATTTACATTTGATATCAAGTGTTGAGGTCTTATGCAGCTGAAACATTTAGTATTGATGTCTTTCTATTTTTAGCTTTATTTAGTATTGATGTCTTTCTATTTTTAGGCTTTATTAACTTCTGTTCATTTATTTCCTTAACAGTTTAAAAATACTTGAAGATATTTCCCCAAGTTTAATAGTAGCATGTGCAGTAAACTGACGATTTTCCGAAAGGGAAGTGTAAATCTTTCTTCAAGGACACATAACAGAAAATAAAATCAAGTTTCCATTTATATTGTAACTGTATCAGAACATCCTCTTGTACTAAAACTGTTGTGGAGCGAACACGAGTGAATGATCACTGGAGTCCAGACCAAATTAAATTTTAGGGAGCCTTTAATAGTCTGACTGTTCTGCCTTTTTCCACACAGGGAATCCAGAGAGCAGCCCTGACCCTTTGTGAAAGACAGTTTTTAAACACATTCATTACATCCTGTTTTTGCAGAGCAAACAATTTAAAACAAAGCAGTTTTTCTTAAGTAACGTCAGCATGTTATTTACAGTGTCCTGGCACCTGGTGGAGTAAGAAACTGCATCCCATTCTCAGGAAAGTTGACAATGATCTATCCTGTAAGGCTTACTGTTCTCAAGAAAGCTGACAGTGATCTATGAAAGAAGGCCTACGTGCTGGGAAGGGGCCATGAGACCGTATCTCCAGGCCTGGACTGGTGTCAGCACTGACAACTCTGTCTGGGGCATAGTCCACGGTCTCTCTGGAATGGGCAAAAATTCCCACTCTCCAACAAAACAGTAAGCAGAATCTAGTTTTTTTTTTTTTTTTCAAATCCATACTTTCTTTCCTCATCTCCTAATGTTGCAGAAGACCAAAGAAATATCAAGCTTCCTAGAGAAAGGGAGGGACCTGTTTATTAACACTAGTAGACTCCAGGAAAAATTTCCAAATCAGAGTGAAGAAACACGCAGAGGGCTTCACTTTTTATAACCTTCTGGGGTCTTTGTCTTGCAGATATGGTTCCGCCCTCTTTCGTGGGCTTACAGGAAGGCCCCCAGGTGTCGGGGGTCCCCAGGCCATATCCGATGATCTGTCCTGGGGCCAGCGATAACGAACTTTTCCCCCCACCCCCAGGGCAGTGCATTGTTCACAGTTTTTTATGGCCTGACAAGCCTTGCAAGACCAGTTTCCTCCTCACAAACAATACATAATATTACTTATTCCAGGTTAGGTATAGAAGTGGTTTGTCCTCCTTTCCTGATAAGACAAATCATGGTTTGATAATCCACCTATTTGACACATGTCCTATCCCTTCATAACTCCTTCCTGGATTCACCATTCACTAAACTCAGCAGCGATAACACTTGATGGGAAAGATAATTTGTCCATATTGTATTAGAATTTCAGATAGATTTTGAGAGACATACTGTCAAATCTGTCATTACCATATATTAGCTTTCTTTCCCTTCATTTTTCTATTTTCAATCTTTTTAGTAGGTAAACTGTATTCATACATTTTAAGTTTTTAAATAGAGATCAAATATAAATAATATAGATGGCAGATGTATCTACTATCATATATTGAATGATTATAAAATGGCATAAATATGCGAATAAAATGGAATAACAAGTATATATTAGGAATATAAGATTTGATAAACAGATCTAAAAAGAAAACAATGACATTTATACAACACCACTCAGTCATATATTAAATGTGTAAAATCTATTAAAGGTGGATAAACATCCCAATATTTAGAGACAAACAACATACTTCTAAATAGCACCATGAATCAAAGGAGAATTCACAGGGTTATCAGAAGGTTTTGATCTGCGAAAAATAAGAACAAATATAAAAACAGCATACAAGTTTCATGGAATTCACTTAAAGCAGTGCTCAGTGGAAAATCGATTGTGCCAGGAATGCATAGAGAGAAAAGCAAGGTAAGCATAAAGCAATTTGAAGAAATAACATAATAAAGATGTAAGCATAAACTAGTGAAACAGAAGACACAAAACAACGGGCAAAATAAACTGTGGAGTATAGATTTGAAGAAACTGAAATATCATACATCATTTGTGGGAATGCAATGTGTTACAGACACTTGGGAAATAGTGTGATAATTACTTTAAAAGTTACACATAAACTTGCAAATGACCTAAGAGAAGTAAGAATATATGCTGCACAAAGATATGTACTTGAAATTATACAAGCTAGCCCAAACCTGGAAACAATGTACTGATTGTGAACTGGTGCATAGATATTGAACAAACAATAAAAGAGTCCTGGGGTTTTGAGTAGAAATAAATGATAAAGATTTTTTTCAAGGGTCTTGGGGTTTTGAAGTAAAAAACACAGCTATGCAATATTCAGAATATTCCAAAGAAGTAGGAAAACACTAAGAGTTCTTAGAGAATTCTTGAGAAACATTAAGTGCCATATTCTGAGCCTTTAGACGACCAGCAGTCTGAACAATGGATTCAGGTTGTCTGGATAATGGAACCTTGTTTCCTTAGTCCTCCAGCAGGTAATCAGAGGGTTAACTGGAGGTGAATTGACACAGAACTGGAAAGTTCAAAAGTTTAAGATCCCAGGCTAGTTAAAACAAGAATTGAACAAGGTTCCCTCATGCCTCAGCCTACTTGATTTTAGTAATTTAGCAGCTTGACTGCAGTGACTCTATTTTATTTCCTCACTCTATTAACCAAAATATGGTCCATGCATAGAATGGAATATGATGCACCAGTAAAAAACGAGTTGACTACCAATACCTAAAACAACATGAACCCGGAAAACATTATTCTAAAGGAAGAAGCCAGGAACAAATGACTAATGTGCTTCCATAAAACGAAATGATAAGTAAAGGCAAATCATTAGTCAGTGGCTGCCTAGGGTGGGAGGTCACTGTAGAATAAACTTGACATGGTTGTGGGAGAACTTTTTCAGATGATGGGACTATTCTAAAACTGGCTCATCGTCATGATTGCACAACTCCATAAGTTTACTAAAAATAACAACATATACTTACAGCGAGGGAGTTGTATGGTAAGTAAATTGTATTCAAGAAAAAGTTAAAGAGAGAAGTCTGAGGGAAGTCGGAGGCAGAGACTGGAGTGAGGCAGCTGCACACTGGGCCCCTGGAGACGAGCTGGAGGAGGCGAGGAATGACCCTCCGCAGGCCTCCAGTGGACCACACCCTGCCGGCATCCTGACTTTGGACTCTGGCCTGCAGACTGTGAGAGAATCCATGCCTGTCCTTGTAAGCCCGCAGTGTGTGGTCCTTTGTTATGCTGACTTGGGACTGGACAGGGCCAAAGAAGGGTTGAGGCTGGAGGGCTGACCACGTGGCTCACCACCCCATTGAGCTCACAGAACGGTAGCCCGTTGTCCAGCTGCCCTCACTAATGCTGCATTTTACTTGAAAGCTTTCCAGCTGGTGCTTCCAGCTTTGTCTGTGGGTTAGAAGGTGACCAGACAACTCCGTCCAAAGGGGCAAAGGACAACAGAGGGTGCCCTCCAGGCTGGCCGGTCCAGGGGCCTTCTTTCCCTAAGAGGCTCCAGCGGTTCCTAATGCTTAAACCAGCTTGCCAGGCCCCTCCCCGCTTCTCACTGCAGTGGGACCCTGAGGGCATTCTGTGTCCCAGCTTTGGGCTGATAGTGGCTTCTTGACAAGGGGTGACCAACCCCTCTCACGCCTTTAGCCAGTTTCACCTGTGGTTGCCTCCCCTTTTCCACCGAGTGGAGAGTGGCTCCTTTTATGCAATGGGGTGGCACAGGGCCCCATCTACCCAGAGACCTGGGCAGGGTGTTAGACTCTGACCCTCTTGGACCCAGCAGAACCCTCCTTTTATACCTGTCCCTCACACTTTCGTTGACACTTAGACCTTAATGTGTTTCCTTTTTAAATCAAGTCTTTTACTTGGGCAGGGTGAGAAAGAAGAAGAGATCAGTGGTTAAACTTTTAAAAAATTTATTTGTAAGTACATTCTAGGATTTAAATCTCACATTCGGTCAGCTCAAGAGAAGTCAGCAAGTAAAAAGCGAGTTTATACACTATCAAGCTGTTTTTAGAATTCTCTTTCTGAACAGAAACGGAAATGTTTCATTAATTCCACATCCAGCATGCATCACATGGCCTTCATTCTGCACAAGAACAAATACATGAATGAATGAACCTAACGGGCCTTGACATAGATAGGCCAGACACAGTGCTAACTGCTTCAAACCTATTTATTACCTTAGTTACTTTTCTCCTCGGCCGTGGGAGGAGCACAACCACGCCCCATTTTACAGATGAGGACAGAGCTCTGCCCTGGGCTGAACAGCTGCTGGCAGAGGTAGATCTGTGTGTGACGCTCTTGTGCAGCCTCCCAGGTGTGGCTGCAAACTCCCTGGCATCTGGAGGAAGCGGCTTGCCTTTAGGAATTCTTGAAAAGGGAGATTATTATCCTGATCAGCTTTGAAGGACCTATGACACAGAGGGAGGCACAGCCTAGCAGTTCAGGGTGTGGGTCTGACAGTCAGCTCATCACGGCTGCTGCCGCCGTGACCCTGGGCAAGGTGACTGTGCCTCAGTTTCCTCATCCAATAAGTGCGTGGAGGCGGGTGGTTGTCCTGAAGATTAAGTGATGATGGTGACGGGCTTTCTGGGGGAGGGAGGATCACCTTGCAGGAGAAATGAGGAGCTGAGGATGGGGACATGAGTGAAGGCTTTTGCTCCAAACCCACAGGAGTTCAGAGCAAAGGGGACAGTTTCCCTTACACTGGGGATGGGGGGTGGGGGTGGGGGGCTGTCACGATGATGGTCTAATCTAGAGTGTGTTCCCAGCAGCCTTTTCTGTCCCTGTCCCCATCCCCATTTCTGCCTCCACGGGATGGCGGCCAGCACTCCGTCCACCCAGGATTCTGAGAGGTGGCGGTGTCAGAAGGGTATTCAGAATGCCTGTGGCCCAGCCAAGCCTGGAGGGGGGTGATGGTGGGCCCCGTGAGGCACAGGTCGGGCATCCTGCTGTTTAAGGTCAGTGCTCAGAATGCCCTCTGAGAAAAGAACCTGCAGGGCTTTTTTTCAGTTATAGCAGCTAACAAAAGGTTTCCCATGCGCTGAGCACCTCCTGGATTCCTCGTCCCAAGCATACCATTGGACTGAGACATGAACTGATTTTGATTAAAAAGAGAAGAAAACTATCTAACAGCTGCAGCACGTCTTCTGCCCTGTCACTGCTGGGAAGTCATAACGGTTATTGGTCCGGTTCTCTCACCTTCCTCAGATGGACAGTTGTTATATTGGAATTCAGCGAGTCAAACAGAAGACGCCACGGTCAGCGGGCCAAATTTGGAGTCTTTATTAAATGCCGGTGGCCGAAGGAGGACTTGTGTCTCTTCAAAACCTCACGGCCCCCAATGAACTTAGGGGTTAGCTTATAAAGGCTCCCCCCACCCCCTCCCCGCCCCATGTGCTGGGATAGAGGCAGTGTGCTTAGCAGATATCCTGCAGAAAGCTTGTGGCCTTGAGCACAGCTCAGATAACCAGAAGACACCTGGCATAGGAGGAACCAAGGACGGACCAGACCCCCACGCTGGCAGAGCGGTGTGCAGAACCAGATAATTAAGAGGGGGCAGTGACTGGACTATAGGCTGATAAGAAAGTACATTAGGTTACTGGCACAGATCCAGATTGCTAGCCCCTCCCAAAAATGTCTTCTTTTCACCATTATTCAAGCAAGCATGCTTACAGAAGCTAGAAATAGCAGAGTTACTTCTATCAGGGAGGCTATCTGGTTTAGTTACTTCCTGGAATTAACAGAACAAAGTACCATATGTGTTTAGTGGAAAATTTTATTTTATTTTTTTTTTTGGGGGGGATTCCATACTTTATTTATTTATTTATTTTTAAAAATTACTTTATTGATTAAGGTATCATATATTTGTCATCAACCCCCCCCCCCATTCCCATCCCAACACCCCCCCCCCCCCCACACACACACATGCCCCCATCCCCCTGTTGTCCATTATCACTGGTTAGGCTCATATGCAAGCACACAAGTCCTTTGGTTGATCTATCTCCCTTTTCCCCACCCTCCCCTACCTTCCCTCTGAGGTCTGAAAGTCTGATCAATGCTGTTCTTTTTTTTAAAAAAAATATATTTTATTGATTTTTACAGAGAGGAAGAGAGAGGGATAGAGAGTTAGAAACATTGATGAGAGAGAATCATCGATCAGCTGCCTCCTGCACACCCCCTACTGGGGATGTGCCCACAACCAAGGTACATGCCCTTGACCGGAATCGAACCTGGGACCCTTCAGTCTGCAGGCCGACGCTCCATCCACTGAGCCAAACCGGTTTTGGAGATCAATGCTGTTCTTGATCTTCAGTCTATGTTGTTCATCTTTTCCCCTAGATGAGTGAGCTCATGTGATACTAGGAATACACTTATAGGAACCGAAAATGAGACAGGCAATAATGGTTATGCTGAGAGGCAAATGAATCAGTCTATAGTGAGTTTCTTTCTGGGCCAACAGTTCTTTTGAGTCCCGATTTCTATGTCCAACAGTTGTTTATGTGTACATAACAGCAATGATATTTCAGTTCTGGATGATGGACAAATGGTGGTAATGCAGGTCCGATCCTCTCTGGTTTGGTCCTGGGCAATCTGCAGTGATGCACATCTGCTGACTGCTAGTATGGCAAGGCATGGTCAGCGTCTTCCATCTCTGGACTGTTTCTCTTCTGACTTCTTGGCTGGAGCACTCCTGTCAATTCCTCTCTGTTGCAGGAATCCACATGGTCTCGGAGTTGTTTTCTGAAAATATACAAACATATTCTCGACCAAAAGTTAATAAAGGAATATTTTCTATAAATTTGACTTGCGATCCTTTTTCATTTTTTTGCCCAAACGATTTTCATTTTGGCTTGTTTTGACACCATGTATGTTTTACCTGGGTGTCTTGCTGTTAGCATTACAAATGAAATTTAATTTTCTAAAGTAAAAATTTTCTAGATGTAATTTATTTACAGGATATTTTTCTTTACATGATATTCTTCTACTATCCTCCCTTTTTTGGTTTAAATATTGGGAGGCTTTTGGAAATTTTATGCTGTAATCTTGATAGCTTTTAAATTTTACTTTTTTGCACTAAAATGTGACTGCTTTAGGTTCATTATATGTTATGCAATTTTACCATGAGATGAACTACCAATAAAAATTTTAGTTAACACTTTAGGAACAGCTTTTTTGTCCAGTACAATTGATTTTTCTAGAGTATTTGCTTATTTTGATTGGCCAATTTAAATTAGTCTGAAAACTTGACTACTATTTTACTGTCAAATTTAATACTCTAACAACCATCTTGTTTTACCCTGTAATTATTAGTGGAGAGGATTATTTGCCTTCTTGAGTAGGCCCTGAGCATTCCTGGTGCTAGGCTGGATTTAGATATCATAGACCCCACTTCCCCAGATCATGGGTACAAGACATTTCCAGTCTTGTTGCAGTGAGAGGGCATCTGCTGTCAGCCAAGTCTCTGTTACCTGGGTCCCTATTTGAGCTGGGCATGTGAAGCTGAGCAGCCATGGGGGCAGGAGATCACCTTCAGCAGGGGTGAGGGTTCAGGCCCCTGCAAACTTGGGTGGGGTGAAGGTCTGTGCCCCACCTCTGTTGACCCCCAAGTTCTCTCCTGATGGCCCCTATGCGACTGTGCCTGTCTTAGGTTGTTCCTTCCCTGAGGAATCTTACCCCTCTCTGGCTAACCAGCCATCCTCCGGGGCCAAGCAGGGTAATGTGAGGTTTAGTTCTGTCTCCTTGGTCACCTATGCCCCCATGGCCTCCACGCCCAACACCTGCCTTGGGATCCCCTCGCTTGCTGGCAGGGTCCCAGCACTGATCACATATCTTGTGGAACCCAGGTTTCTTCTCCAAGGAGGCCCAGCTCACCCCACTGGGCGAGAGACAGATCCATGGTACCAGCCATCACGAGGTTTCAACCTTGGCATGAACAGAAGCTCAGGCAACAGCTGTGGACAATTGGATTGTGAGAAGCGGGTCCCTCTTGGCCAAAAGGGCAAGAGGGGCCAATTTAGAATGCTCAGGTGCCTTCCCAGGGGGCCCTTTCATGTCCTTTTTAAATTGCTGCTAGACATTCAAAGAATTAGTTCGTAAGTGTGTTTGGGGTAATTGTATAATATGCTGTTGTAATTCTACAATATCTAGAGATGTGTTACGTTTGTCTCCAAGCACTGAACAGATGATTTTTTTTTTTTATCCCCACGGGTGCGAGGAACTATTATAAACAATGGGGGTGATCCAAATCTGGGAAAATTTTAATGACAGTGTAGAATAATATCATGTAAGGATATTCTTTGTTCTAGTCCATGGCAATTCCCTTTCAAACTGGCTGTCTATTTATTTTTGTATAGACAAGGTCTCAGTTACATTTTCTGCACCTCTACCGCGGGCAAGTAGTGATAGTAGTGACACCCTTTCTTTGGTGTCCACACAAGGCAGAAACCTCTCTTTAATTTTACACACAAAGGGGTATTGTTTTGATTTTGAGTCATACAAAAGGGAAGCTGGGTGGAGACCCCTGTGTATTTATACTTTCTTGCACCCACCCATGGACCTCCTAGATGACCAAGGTTTAGTGGAAAATTTTAAATGGCAGTTCTTACAAAATGGAGGTTACGGGAACAAGGTGGGGTGCCTATGGGTCAGATGGAGGGTGAGGGACAGGATGGAGTCAGTCTTTTCAAGGCCCATTGTTCACAGTCACCCAATTCCAGATAGTGGTGGGCCTGAGCACCCTTCCAGCCTGCTGTCTTCACAAAGAAATATGTCATTGCAAAAAAAAAAAAAAGAGGAAAAGTTAAATAAAAAATCCTATATAATAAAGATGTAATATGCAAATGGTGTTACCCCGTGAAGCATAACAACCAACTGCATAACGACCGGATCTCGGATCAGCAGGAGGGTGGGGCAGTGAGCTACAAGCAGGTGGTGGAGAGCTACAGGAGGGGGCAGGGCAGCAAGCTATGAGGGGGGGCAGGGGAAAGGAGGGAGCTACAGGAGGGTGGCAGTGAGCTACTGGCAAGCTACTGGCACACAGAATCATTCGCAGGGCTACTAGTACTTTAATAAAAGTGAGCATTCCAACAGTTTCTAGAGTACTGCAATGGGGTATCCACATAGACTTCAGGGTGATAGTTCTCAATTGTTTAGTTTTTAAAGTTCTGGCTCTCAGCCTTGTTTTTCAAGCATGTCCACTTGTTCACAATATTAATGCGAATGGGAGAAAAGGTGGGATTCTTAGTTTGCCAATGGCAAGTCCCCCACTGGTGCTTTTGTTAGTGCTTGGTGGATTTCTGTGGTGAGTGGCAGGAATGCATCTATAGTTCCTTGTTAGAAGGAACTTTTGAGAATTGATGAGAAGGTACAAAATGTGCCATCTTTGTCTTATTATTATACTGGTCACTGTTCCAGTGTATCTGAAGATGTGCACTTAGTAAGTCATTTGATTTACACTGATGGGGGAAGTTGGGCTGTGCTCCCTTGGATCATTTATAATAGGAAGAAACAGATGGTCCAACAACTTTTGATACTACTTCTTGAATGATTTGAACATGTCATTTTAACATGTATTTTTCACAGCATCAATTTTGTTTAATTTCCTATTGTAAATTTAAACGCAAAAATGGAATACTTAGAAAATATTACAAAATAAGAGACTTTATTTTTTTTCATTTTGGTTTTTCTTTTTCTTTTTTTATTGAGGTATTATATGTGTACATATCTTACCATTACCCCCTCCCACCCCACACCCATACATGCCCTCACCCCCCAGAGTTTTGCGTCCATTGTTTATGTTTATATGCATGCATACAAGTCCTTCATTTGATTTCATAACTCCCCCACCTCTCCCTAACTTTCCCCCTGTAATTTGAAAGTCTGTTTGATGCTTTACTGTCTCTGTATCTATCTTTTTGTTCATCACTTTATAATGTTCTTTACTATCCATAAATGAGTGAGATCATGTGGTATTTTTTTTTCATTGAGTGGCTTATTTCACTTAGCATAATGTTTTCCAATTCCATCCAGGGTGCTGCCAATGATGAGAATTCCTTCTTTTTTATGGCAGCATAGTATTCCATTGTGTAGATGTGCCACAGTTTTCTGATCCAGTCATCTGTTGATGGGCACCTAGGCTGTTTCCAAATCTTAGCTATTGTAAATTGTGCTGCTATGAACATAGGGGTGCATATATCCTTTCTGATTGGTGTTTCTAGTTTCTTCGGATATATTCCCAGGAGTGGGATTACTGGGTCAAATGGGAGTTCCATTTTCAGTTTTTTGAGGAAACTCCATACTGTTCTCCACAGTGGCCGCAGCAGTCTGCATTCCCACCAGCAGTGCACGAGGGTTCCTTTTTCTCCGCATCCTCGCCAACACTTGTCGTTTGTTGATTTGTTGATGATAGCCATTCTGACAGGTGTGAGATGGTACCTCATTGTTGTTTTGATTTGCATCTCTCGGGTAATTAGTGACTTTGAACATGTTTTCATGTGTCTCTTGGCCTTCCTTCTGTCTTCTTTTGAAAATATTCTGTTTAGGTCTGTTGCCCATTTTTTTATTGGATCATTTATCTTCCTTTTATTAAGTTGCATAAGCTGCCTGTAGATGTTGGAGATTAAACCTTTATCAGTGATAGCATTTGCAAATATGTTCTCCCATGCAGTGGGCTTTCTTGTTGTTTTGTTGATGGTTTCTTTTGCTGTAAAAAAGCTTTTTATTTTGATATAGTCCCATTTGTTAATTTTCTCTTTAGCTTCCATTGCCCTAGGGTCAGTGTCAGTGAAGAAGTTCTTTTGGCATATGTCTGAGATTTTGTTGCCTGTGGATTCCTCTAGTATTTTTATGGTTTCCCGTCTTATGTTTAAGTCCTGTATCCATTTTGAGTTTATTTTTGTGTATGGTGTAAGTTGGTGATCTAGTTTAATTTTTTTGCATGTATCTGTCCAATTTTCCCCACACCATTTATTGAAAAGACTGTCTTGACTCCATTGTATGTTCATGCCTCCTTTGTCAAATATTAATTGAGCATAGAGGTTTGGGTCGATATCTGGGTTCTCTATTCTGTTCCATTGATCAATATGTCTGTTCTTGTGCCAGTACCAGGCTGTTTTGAGAACAGTGGCTTTGTAATACAGCTTGAAATCTGGTATTGAGATCCCACCTACTTTATTCTTCTTTCTCAGGATTGCTGTGGCTATTCGGGGTCTTTTTTTATTCCAGATGAATTTTTGGAGAGTTCTTTCTAGGTCTGTGAAATATGCTGTTGGTATTTTGTTGGGGAGTGCATTGAATCTGTAGATTGCTTTGGGTAGTATGGACATTTTTCCGGCAAACAAAAGCCCGGGGCCAGTCGGCTTCACAGGAGAGTTTTACCAAACTTTCAAGGAAGAACTAAAATCTATCCTCCTCAGACTATTCCAAAAAATTCAAGAGGAAGGAACACTTCCAGGCTCCTTCTATGAAGCCAGCATCACCCTAATACCAAAACCAGATAAAGACAACTCAATGAAAGAGAATTACAGGCCAATATCCCTCATGAACATAGATGCCAAAATCCTCAACAAAATTCTAGCAAATCAGCTCCAGTGGTACATCAGAAAGATCATACACCATGACCAAGTAGGATTTATCCCAGGAATGTAAGGATGGTACAATATCCGCAAATCAATAAACGTGATACATCACATAAACAAACAGAGATAAAAATCACATAGTCATATCAATAGATGCAGAAAAAGCATTTGACAAAATCCAACACCCTTTCTTGATAAAAACTCTCAACAAGGTGGGAATAGAAAGATCATACCTCAACATAATAAAAGCTATATATGATAAACCCACAGCAAACATCATACTCAATGGGCAAAAAACTAAAACCATTTCCCCTAAGAACAGGAACAAGACAGGGATGCCCACTCTCACCACTCCTGTTTGACATAGTACTGGAAGTATTAGCTATCGCAATTAGGCAAGAAGAAGAAATAAGAGGCATCCAAATTGGAAAAGAAGAAGTGAAGCTGTCCTTATTTGCAGATGACATGATATTGTACATAAAAAACCCAAAAGATTCCATAAAAAAACTAATAGACTTAATAAATGAATTTGGCAATGTAGTGGGATATAAAATTAACGCCAAGAAATCTATGGCTTTTCTATACACCAATAATGAACTTACAGAAAGAGAGACTAAAAAAGCAATCCCATTTACCATCGCAACAAAAAAATTAAGATACCTAGGAATAAACTTAACTAAGGAGGTAAAAGACCTATACGCAGAAAACTACAGGACACTGAAAAAAGAGATAGAAGAAGAGGTAAACAGATGGAAGAACATACCATGTTCATGGATTGGTAGAATCAAAATAAGAGACTTTTAAAAGAAAATGTTTTTTTCTATTATATTTAAGTAACATTGAATTTTCCCAGTTTTTGAAATTTCCAATTTAAATTGACTAAAATTTTAAGGATGAAGAAAACCTAAATTAACTGCAATATATAGAATTCATTGACTTACCAAGTCTTATTGGAAATATATATCTGTATCATATATATGTATTTTCATATAATATTAATATTATATATACAATTTAATAAATAATTAGGAATGTTTAGTTACTATCCAAGATATAAAAAAGGAAAGGAAGTAACTAATTAATAAGTATAGAAAAAGAATATGCTATTATCCTACCTAATTAAAGGGTAATATGCAAATTGACCACACCTTTGCCACGCCCAAGTCACGCCCACCAGCCAATCAGGGTGAGTATGCAAGTTAACCCAACCAAGATGGTGGTTAATTTGCATACATAGGCGCCCTGAGCGGACCCTCTGCAACGGTCTGCTCTGGCACCAGGCTGAAAGCCTCCACCGGAGACCCCCTGGGATTGATCGCAGGGAGCTGGGTGTCCGCTTTTGGCCTGACGGAGCAGACCTCTGCAATCGTGGGGAGCTGGGTATCTGCTCTGGCACCAGGGAGGCTTTCAGCCTGGTGCACGAGTGGACCCCCTCCAATCAATCCATCATAGGGAGCTGGGTGTCTGCTCCAGCACCAGGCCGAAAGCTTCCACTGGAGGCTTTCGGCCTGGTGAACGAGCGGTCGATCACAGGGAGCTGGGAATGGCTTCGGCCTGGTGCAGGAGTGGACCCCCTGTGATCAATCACAGGGAGATGGGTGTCCACTCTAGCACTAGGCTGAAAGCTTCCACTGGAGGCTTTCAGCCTGGTGAATGAGCGGATGCCCTGCAGTCGATCACAAGGAGCTGGGTGTCCGCTCCAGCATCAGGTCGAAAGCCTCTGGTGGAAGCTTTTGGCATGGTCCCAAAGCAGACCCTGCAATCGATGGCAGGGTGCTGGGGGTGCTTCGACCTGGTGCAGGAGTGGACCCCCTGTGATCAATCGTCTAGGCAGGGAGCTGGTGGTCTGGTTTCGGCCTGGGCAGGAGCGGAACCACTGCGATTGATTGCAGGGAGCTTGGTCCGCTCCTGCCCAAGAGGCTATTGGTCTGGGCAGGCCTGGGCAAGGGCTGAGCCGGTGATCAGAGGGAGCTGGAGGGTCCTGCCCAGGCCTAAAGTTTTGGCCAGAGGCTTTAGGCCTGGGCAGGGCCAAGCCCTCGATTGGTGGGAAGTATAGAGGAAACACCTTTTCTGATTGCACATTGGCTAAGCTTCCTGTATGTCACTGGTAATATTCTTAGTAACTTGGGTAATAAGAATCCAAAAGGCTGATCTAGGGTTTTTCCACCACACTTCTGGAGAAAAAAATGAAGGTTCGCTGATGGAGGGCTAAGAAATGTCATATCCTGCCCTAGCCGGTTTGACTTAGTGGATAATGCCTCAGCCTGCAGACAGCAGGGTCTGGGTTCGATTCTGTTCAAGGGCATGTACCTAGGTTGCAGGCTCCTCCCTGGCCGGGGCCCAGATCAGGGCTCATGCAGGAGGCAACCAATCAAAGTGTTCATCTCACTTTTTTAAAAAAATTTTTTATTAAGGTATTATATGTGTACATATCTTACCATTGTCCCCCCCCACTCCACTCCCATTCATGCCCTCACCCCCCAGAGTTTTGCGTCAATTGGTTATGCTTATATGCATGCATACAAGTCCTTCAGTTGATCTCTTATCTCCCCCACTTCTCCCTAACCTGCCCCTGTAATTTGACAGTCTGTTTGATGCTTTACTGTCTCTGTATCTATCTTTTTGTTCATCACTTTATAATGTTCTTTACTATCCATAAATGAGTGAGATCATGTGGTATTTTTTTTTCATTGAGTGGCTTATTTCACTTAGCATAATGTTCTCCAATTCCATCCAGGGTGCTGCCAATGATGAGAATTCCTTCATTTTTTATGGCAGCATAGTATTCCATTGTGTAGATGTACCACAGTTTTCTGATCCAGTCATCTGTTGATGGGCACCTAGGCTGTTTCCAAATCTTAGCTATTGTAAATTGTGCTGCTATGAACATAGTGGTGCATATATCCTTTCTGATTGGTGTTTCTAGTTTCTTCGGATATATTCCCAAGAGTGGGATTACTGGGTCAAATGGGAGTTCCATTTTCAGTTTTTTGAGGAAACTCCATACTGTTCTCCACAGTGGCCGCAGCAGTCTGCATTCCCACCAGCAGTGCACGAGGGTTCCTTTTTCTCTGCATCCTCGCCAACACTTGTCGTTTGTTGATTTGTTGATGATAGCCATTCTGACAGGTGTGAGATGGTATCACATTGTTGTTTTGATTTGCATCTCTCGGATAATTAGTGACTTTGAACATGTTTTCATGTGTCTCTTGGCCTTCCTTTTGTCTTCTTTTGAAAAGATTCTGTTTAGGTCTGTAGCCCATTTTTTTTTATTGGATCATTTATCTTCCTTTTATTAAGTTGCATAAGCTGCCTGTAGATGTTGGAGATTAAACCTTTATCAGTGATAGCATTTGCAAATATGTTCTCCCATGCAGTGGGCTTTCTTGTTGTTTTGTTGATGGTTTCTTTTGCTGTAAAAAAGCTTTTTATTTTGATGTAGTCCCATTTGTTAATTTTCTCTTTAGCTTTCATTACCCTAGGGGCAGTGCCAGTGAAGAAGTTCTTTTGGCATATGTCTGAGATTTTGTTGCCTGTGGATTCCTCTAGTATTTTTATGGTTTCCCGTCTTATGTTTAAGTCCTGTATCCATTTTGAGTTAATTTTTGTGCGTGGAGTAAGTTGGTGATCTAGTTTCATTTTTTTTTTTTTTACATGTATCTGTCCAATTTTCCCGATACCATTTATTGAAAAGACTGTCTTGACTCCATTGAATGTTCATGCCTCCTTTGTCAAATCTTAATTGAGCATAACCAATGGACACAAAACTCTGGGGGGTGAGGGCATGTATGGGTGTTGGGTGGGGGGGACAATGGTAAGATATGTACACATATAATACCTTAATAAAAAAAAAGTGAAAAAATAAATAAAATAAAATGTAAATTCCTGAAAAGAAAGAAAAAACTTTGTAGCCTTGAGTGGAGTCTAGGGCCAGCCAGGGTGTGCGGGAAGTTTGGCTTCCTCCATTGCTGGGGAAACCCAACCCTCCCTCCTGCTCTCTGTAGCTGCAACCTGGATGGAATTGGAGAACATTATGCTAAGTCAAATAAGCCAGTCAATGAAAAAAAAAATACCACATGATCTCACTCATTTATGGATAATAAAGAACATTATAAACTGGTTGGGGTGTGTGTCTGGGAGGCAGGAACCATGGATCCCGGGCAGCAGCTGCCTCCTCAGTTGGCCCCACAGAGTGGCAGGGCCCATTGTCTGGGCCAAGGCAGCCAGCACCCCTGGGGTCTCAGGAAGTGCCTCACACCTCCCCCCCCTGGACACCAGATCATGCACACCAGATCCTGCTGGACACCAGATTGTGCACATCTGAGGGGACTCAGAGACCGACCTGAAGGCTCTTTTCAATGCCATCATGAACCCCAGGACAGCCAACGTATCCCAGACTATGCCCATGAAGCTGCCGGATTCCTTTTTCAAGCTGATGGAGCCCAAGTCCTATCCCAACAGGCCAGTACTGATGCAGGCACTGCAGGAGCTCTAATTCTACAGCATGTTCAAGCTCATTCCTCTCTAGCTTCACTGCAGCTGGGAGCTGTGTCTCCTGGGACACTGACCCCCAGGGGAGTAGTCTCAGGCACAGCAGCTACCCCCACTGCTCAACATCTTTGACAGTCTTCTTTTGAAATACTTGATGATGTACCTCTGCCAGCAGGCTGGGAGAGGGGGAAGACATCTGGCCAGAGATACTTTTTAAATCACATCGATCAGAAAACAGCATGGCAGGATCCAGGAAGGCTATGCTCACCCAGACGGATCACAGGCAACCACCGGGGGTCAGCTCCTGCCATCTGTTGCTGGGAGGCTGGTGTTCCGCTGAGCCCAAGCGGGGAGCCTGGGGCACCAGCAGGGAGCCTGCGATGGATCTCAGGCAACTGGAGGTCCGCTCCTACGAGGGCGTCTGCTCCTGTGGTGGATTGCAGGGAGCTGGGTCCCCTGCCCAATGGGCGGTGTCTGCGATCACAGGGAGCTGGAGGTCCCCTGCCCAGGCCTAAAGCTTTGGCCAGAGGCTTTAGGCCTGGGCAGGGCCCAGGCCTCCATTGGTGTGAACTATAGAGGAATCACCTTTTCTGACTGCACATTGGCTAAGCTTCCTGTATGCCACTGGTAATATTCTTAGTAACTTGGGTAATAAGAATCCAAAAAGCTGATCTAGGGTTTTCCCACCACACTTCTGGAGAAAAAAACGAAGGTCTGCTGCTGGAGGGCTATGAAATGTCATATCCTACCCTAGTCGGTTTGACTCAGTGGATAGAGCCTCTGCCTGCCCACAGCAGGGTCTGGGTTGATTCTGATCAAGGGCATGTACCTAAGTTGCAGGCTCTGCCCTGGCCAGGGCCCAGATCAGGGCTCATGAAGGAGGCAACCAATCAAAGTGTTCCTCTCACTTTGATGTTTCTCTCTGTCTTTCCCTTTCTCTTCCATGTTTTCTAAAAGTCAATGGAAACATATCCTCAGGTGAGGATAAAAAATAAAGAAATGTATATCCTATGAAAGACACATCTTGAAAATGCCTAAAGAAAGTTGTCATTTTTTCTTGGTGAAGGGATTGGAGTCTGTGTTGATGAAAACACCTTGGTGGCTGTGGTGACTGACAGTGGCTGCAGCAGCGGGGTGATGGGGCTGGTGCCTTCCCCTGACCAGCCCGGTTGCCTCCCACAAAGGGAGGCCAGACTGCGGCTTAGGCCCGCTTCCCGTGGGGATCGGGCCTAAGCCATCAGTAAGACATCCCCTGAGGGCTCCCAGTATGTGAGAGGGGGCATGTTGGGCTGAGGGACCCCTGACCCCCAATGCACGAATTTTGTGCACTGGGCCCCTAGTATATAATGGAAACCTAATATGCTAAGTGTCCAGTTGTCCAGTCGACTGTTCAACAATCAAAGTGTAATATGCTAATGATATGCTAAGGCTGCTCAACAGCTTGCTAGGATGTGCACTGACCACCAGGGTGCAGATGCTCTGACTGGTAGGTTAGCTGCTGGGGTCTGGCCCAACAGGACTGAGTGAGACGGTCCAGACATGCCTTGGAACCCTCCTGTGATCCCTTCCTCCCCACTTGGCCAACCTCCCATGGTCTCTCCCTGGCCGGATCGTGCACCCATGAGCTCCCTCGGCCTGACTTGTGCCCTCTTGCAATCTGGCACCCCTTGGGAATGTTGGAGAGCCAGTTTCAGCCTGATCCCGCAGGTCACTCCCCTTGGGAGGATGCCAGACACAGGGCTCATGGCTGCTATGGCAGCACGAGCCTCTCCTGATGGAAACTGATTGGGCGCGAGCCTGAGACAGGCGCAGTGGGGCTGGGATGAGCAGGAGAGGCAGGTAGGAGCTGCAGACGATGGTGGACTGTCGGTTTCAGCCCGATCCCCACATGCCACCCAGAGGAGCCCCACCCATGCATAAATTCGTGCACCGGGCCTCTAGTATAAACCATAAGAACAAGACCACCACTTGTCTAGACCCAAGGCTTGACCCTCATTTTGCGATGAACCAGAGAATCAGTCAAAGAACTTCCGTGAAACAGCCACCACCCTTGGCTCCCCAGAGCCCTCAGGGAGTTCTAGGTGGTGGCAACTCCAACCAGCAGCAACAGATACAGATGTAGCAGCTTCAGATGGAGAAAGAGAGACTGCAACAGAAACAGCAAGAACTGCTTCGGCAGGAATTACATCTGTGGAGCCAGTTACCAACACTGGAGTTGGATGGTGGAACTGAGAATCCAGGGTCTTCTCCTGGGATGTCTCAGGAATTGAGAACTATGACAACCAATAGCTCAGATCTCTTTCTGAATAGTGGCACCTATCACTCTCAAGATGAGAGTACAGACAGTGGACTGAGCATGAGCAGCTACAGTGTCCCTTGAATCCCAGATGACTTTTTTTTCTTCATTGTTTAAGATATTACATATGTGTCCTTAACCCCCATTGCCCCTCCACCCTTAACTCATGCCCTCACCCCCTTGTTGTCTGTGTCCATTGGTTAGGCTTATATGCATGCATACAAGTCCTTTGGTTGATCTCTCCACCTTACCCCCACCCTCCCCTATCTTCCCTCTGAGGTTTGACGGTCTGATTGGTGCTTCTTTGTCTCTGGATCTAACAGTGTTGATGAAATGTATACAGGTGATACTATCAACCAAAGCATGCTGCCCTCACAGCAGAATCATTTTTCAGACTACCTTGAAGCCATTCCTGGGACAAATGTGGAACGCTGGAGGGAGATGGGATGGACATAGAAAGAGAGGAATTGATGCCAAGTCTGCAGGAAGTTCTGAGTTCTGACACCCTTAATGACATGGAGTTGGTTTTGGCTGTCGCCAAACTAGATAAAGAAAGCTTCCTTACATAGTTATAGAGCTCTCAGGTAGGCTGAATTCTAAATCTGTGAAGGATCTAAGGAGATAAGACACACATATAAGAAATTTTCAAATAAGCCAAGTTGCAATCTTCTGGCTAATATAGAAAAAGATGAACAACCATCCAGCAATATTCTTTCATCCACTATTTTGCTCTTCCTTGTCCATTGCTGCTGTTAATATATTGCTGACCTCTTTCATAGTTGTCCCTAAAGAATAATAATAATAATAATAATAATAATAATAATAATAAAACCCTACAAAAAACCCCACACAAAACTTTTTGTTTCTTTTGCTATTATAACTACTGTTTGTTTTGGGGGCTGGGGGAAGTGAGCCTGTTTTGATGATGGACGCCATTCCTTTTGCCCAGTTAGATGTTCACCATTTTTTAAAACTAAATAGACAGACCTGGAAGATGTCAGATGTTTCATGTCACCAAATATAGTTTGCTTAAGCAATTATTTCTTCAGCTGCTTGGGCCAGTGGACAAACGTGACTTACTGGTCTGATAAACCAAACATGTGTCTGATATTAAGTACTTAATGATGATTTGGAGAGAGAGCTGAAACCAAGACTGAAGACTGTTTTACTTTCAGTGGCTTTTTTTCCCCTCCTAGTGCTATATCATTAGTCACATAGTGACCTTGATTTTATTTTTAGGAGCTTATAAGGCATGAGACAATTTTCATAGAAATATATTAATTATTGCCACATACTCTAATATAGGTTTTGGTGGGTTTTATTGTGGGATTATTTTGTTTTGGTTGATTGTTTTTTTTTTTTGTTTTGTTTTTTTTGTTTTGTGTGTGTGTGTGTGTGTGTGTGTGTGTGTGTGTGTGTGTTTTCTGGAACCAAGGCAAATGAACATAATAGTGAATCTGTTTATAGTTGTAGCTGGGATGGCTATTGTAGTTTCTTTGGTAAAATCTACATTTCCTGATTTTTTTACATTTTTATTTAAATCTTGATTATCTGCTCTTTCCATATATACCCTGATACACTTATCCTATATAATAAAAGGATAATATGCAAATGACCCTAACGGTGGAAAGACCAGAACAACCACTCAACTTGTCTCTATGAGGCACCTTGACCACTTCTTCCTCAGCAGGCAGGCTCCTATCCCCCGATGGCAAATGGGAACTGGGGGTGGGTGGTGGGGGATGCCAGTGGTGTCAGGCCAAGGCCTCTGCCCCTTCAGTCGCCCCTCATACAGGGGGTGACCCTTGGTGGGGGCAGGGCTGGCGAGCAGGTGGGATTCTTTATCGCTGGGCTCTAGAGAAATAATGGCCAAATCTCCTGTTGGGTCCCTTGGAGCCTGGTCTCTCCTGCTCTGCTCAGCCCTGCTGATCATCGGGTGTCCCAGAGCAGGAGGGACAGAAAAGTTGGACTTAACAATGCCACCCACCTGAGGGGTGGGGGTAGCAGAGGGACATGGTGACGATATACAGACTTTGAAGTCACACAGACTCTGCCAGTTAGACCTGTGTAGCCTCTGTGAGGACCCTCGGTTTCTTCATCTATAAAATGGGTATGATAATAGTTCCAGCCTCATTGGAATGTTACAGGGTGTGCATAACATTATGCACACAGGCTCTCAGCTCGGTGCTTGACAGGTACTAAGCGCTCACTGTTGCCACTGTGATTATCTGCCCCCTGCCCTCACTGGGCTTACCTGGCAATGTAGGCAGGTGTGGAAATTGCCTGCTCTGTGTCCTGGGGGCGCTGGGAGAACTCGGATTCCAGATTCCAGATTCCCAGGCAAGACAGCTCTGCAATATGAAACCCCTGAGGGTCAGGAGTCTAACCAGGTCCCAGCATGTGTTCCCTGGGTCTCCTGGGCAATACCCGCTGTCTTACCTCTCTTCCAGGTACTGTCCTCTCCTGCCTCAGTTGTCACTCACTCCGGGAATACCTGTGTCATCTGTGTGCACATCTGTTCCCAAGCAGCACCCACTTCGTGTGCCTCCCAGCTCTGCCCTGCACTTGGGCAAATCACTTAACCACTCCGGCCTTTATTTTCTCATCTGAAAGTTGGAAATAATAGTGCCGGCCTCCTGGGGTGGTTGATCAAACCAGATCACCAGGTGAAGCACTTAGAAGAGTGCTGGGCCTGTTTTAAGTGGCCATTCAGTGTCAGCTGTTCTGTTATTACTGTTGAAAGGTGAGTCTCCTAGGAGTAGGGTTTCTGCAAGGTGCCACTGTCCTGTGAAAACCCTGAATGAGAATCTTCAGCCTCTTTCAGAATCTATGAGCTCTTTAGCATAATAAACCACCTGTGAAGGACCTTTTTGACTCCTGTAAACGTTAACAACAAAGAGTAAAAAGCCTGAGGCCTGGCCCTGATGTCTGTCCTGTATACCAATAGGTTGCTGATTAGGTTCCCTGTCAGGGCGCATGCCCCGATTGTGGGCTCAATGTTTTTCTCTTTCTCTAATTGTGGGCTCAATGTTTCTCTCTTTCTCTCTTTATTTCTCTCTCTCTCTCTCTCAAATAAATGAAAACATACTTTAAAAATAAAGTTATAGGTGAAGCCATTATGGTCCCATGGCTTCAAACTCTAGAAGAAAATATAACTCAACAAGAATAAGAGACTCTTAAAAAAAAAGAAATTATAACAATAAAAACATGAAATTCCATTGAGGAAGAAAACAGGCATCTAAAAGAATCCATGTAGCTACAGAGGAAATCACTGATGGGCCTATATTTTAAAAGTCAAACTGGGAAAAAATGTATTTGAAGCAAATATTCGATAGTATCTTTAACATATAAGATCTTGCACAAATCCTATATAATAAAAGCCTAACATGCAAATTGACCAAACTGCAGAATGACTGGCAGAACCACTGGTCACTATGCCATGCACTGACCACCAGGGCGCAGACACTCAACACAGGAGCTGTCCCCTGGTGGTCAGTGTGCTCCCAGGAGCTGGGCTCATGGCTGGCTAGTGCAGTGGTGGTGGTAGGAGCCTCTCCCGCCTCTGTGGCAGTGCTAAGGAGCAGTGAGCCAAGAGGTAAGGAGCCGTGAGCAGGCGGCTGGTAAGGAGTTGGGAGCCATTGGGCTGGCAGGGGAGCAGTTAGGCATCAATCAGGCCAGCAGGGGAGTGGTTAGGGAGTGATCAGGTTGGCAGGCAGAAGCGTTTATGGGCAATCAAGCAGGCAGGCACACGAGCAGTTAGGAGCCAGCAATTTTGGATTGTGAGAGGACCTGCCAGCCCTCGCAATCCGAGCTTCATCTAGAAGGTCATCAGGACTAGCGTCTGAAAGGTCATCTGGACAGTCATTCTACTGTTCAGTCTAATTAACATATTAGCTCTTTATTATATAGGACTAGAGACCCATTGCATGAAATTTGTGCATGGGGGTAGGTGTCCCTCAACCTGGCCTGCATCCTCTTCAATCTGGGACCCCTTGTGGGACATCCAACTGCTGGGGCTGTGAGGGCTGGCCCGGGTTGCAAGGGGCTGTGAGGGCAATGTCCCTTGCATGAATTTCATGCATCAGGCCTCTAGTCTATATAAACTAGAGGCCTGGTGCATGAAATTCGTGCATGGGGGGGTGGTCCTCAGCCCAGCCTGCACCCTCTCCAATCCAGGACCCTTCAGGGGATGTCTGACTGCTTCTTGCAATCCAGGACTACTAGCTCCTAACCACTTGCCTGTCTGCCTTCATGATCATCCCTAATCCCTCTGCCTTCCTGCCTGATTGCCATTAATTGCTCCCCTGCTGGCCTGATCACCCCTAACTGCCTCTGCCTTGCCCCGCACCTGAGACCAAGGATTCCCTCCTCTGGCTGGACGCAGGAACCCAGGACCCGGGGTTTCCTCCCTCTGGTCAGCTGCAGGCACCCAGGACCCAGGCTAGCTTTGCCCAGTCCAGCCACAGCTGCAGGTGACCATGGGAGGGTGGCTTTGCCTGGGCCACAGCCACAAGCACTCAGGACCGTGCGACAGGCAGCTTGTCCCTCTCTCAAGCTGCAGGCGCAGCTGCTGGTGCCTGGGACCATGGGGTGGGCAGCTTGTCCCTCTCCTGGGCCCCAGCCTGACTATTCCCCATTACTCTCTCATGATCTCATTTGTGCCTGGCTGTTCACCATTCCTTTCTCACAAGCTCATTTGTGCCTGGCTGGTCAACATTCCTCTGTCACCAGTGTTGAGTGTATGAGCAGTTCCAGTGCTAGGGTGTGAGGGTGTGAGGGTGTGAGGGTATGATGACTATTTGCATATTAGCTCTTTATTATCCTAATATATAAAAACCCAGGGTCCGTAATGATTGAAGGCTTGACCTAACACAGGAAGTCAGTCCTGCAGTCAGTGCTGGGTTGCTGTGGCGACCCAGCACTGACTGTCACCGCTGCGGGCACAGCGACCCAGCACTGACTGCTGAGGGGGCTGCAGATCAGGCCCAGAGAGAGGCCTGGAGAGAGAGGCAGGGTCTAATCCGCAGCCTCCGTGGCAGCTGTTGATCAGCCCTTGCCTCTCTTTCTCTCTCTCTGGGTATCTCCAACAGCTGTGCCTCTATTTCTCTCCAGGCCTCTGTGAGGGCTGCTGATCAGCCCCACCTCTCTGATCAGGCCCAGAGATAGGCCTGGAGACGCTGACTGGCATAGAAACAGACCAATCAGAATAAAATCTGAACTGTGAGGAGCCAATGGCTGCCTAGGACGTGGAGCTTTTGATGCTGATTGGCATAGGAATCGACCATTCAGAACCAAATCTGGGTGAACTGCAAAGGCAGAACCTAAGGTGAGGGATGAGGAGGGATTTTAAGGGCAACAGCTGTTTGGTGTAAGTTGTTACAAAGTGGTTCAATTTTATAGTGCAGATGGCTGGCTATCAATCCAGATATAGTGATTATGTATTTTTGTCTGCCAAGAGCATCTCTTCCTGCTGAAAAAGGCTCCCCCCCCCATTTAAGCAATCCTATCCTATATAATCTATCTATGCTGCTAAAAGGGTAATATGCTAATTAGACCAGGTCGACCAGCCATCTTCTGGACGTCTGACTTCCTTCTGGATAAAGTCATGGTGGTGGGAGCCCAGGCAGAGGCAGTTAGGGGTGATTAGACCATCAGGGGAGGGCAGTTGGGGGTGAGATCAGGCCAGCATGGAAGGGCAGTTCGGGGCAAGATCAGGCCAACAGGGGAGAGCCATTGGGGGAGAGATCAGGCTGGCAGGGGAGGGTCGTTGGGAGAGAGAACAGGCCAGGAGGGGATGGAAGTTGGGGGAAACCAGGCTGGCAGGGGAGGGCAGATGGGGGCAACCAGGCCGTCAGGGAGGACACTTGGGGGTAACCAGGCCAGTAGGGGAGGGCAGTTGAGGGTGAGATCAGGTTGGCAGGGGAGGGAAGTTAGAGGTGATCAGGTAGGCAGAGGCATCTGGGGGTGAGATCAGGCTGGCAGGGGAGAGCAGTTGGGGGTGAGATCAGTCCAGCAGGGGAGGGGAGTTAGGGGTGATCAGGCAGGCAGAGGGTTTAGGGGCAATCAGGCAGGCAGGCAGAGGCATTTAGGGGTGATCAAGCTGGCAGAGAGGTGAGTGGTTAGGAGCCAGCGGTCCCAGATTGTGAGAGGGATGTCCAATTTTCGGTTTAGGCCTGATTGGAGAAGGTGCAGGCTGGGCTGAGGGGACCACCCTCCCTCCCCTGTGCATGAATTTCATGCACCAGGCCATTAGTATAGGACAGTGATGGGCAATCTTTTGAGCTTGGTGTGTCAAACTTCGCCAAAAAACTGAGCACAACTCGGGTAGTGTGTTACTTTGAGGAAAAAGCATTATTTCACGATATTTATAGCTTAAACAACATAAATGTATAATTGTTATATATAATTGTATTTAATAAAACAAAAACTAAGTATTTAACTTACCTGCTTAGTGACTTCTTTGTTCATCCATCAGTTGGTTTCTTTTGTTGGTCTTGATATTATTTAGCTTGTGTGGGGTGCCGTGAACTAAGATAAGTGAGGGGGAGGGAGAATTCTTTAACTAACCTGCCTATTAGTGACTTTTTTGTTGCTGAATTTCATTGGCTAAATCTTCAATTGAAGGTTGGTATTTTGTACATTTCAGGCCCAAGCAAGCGCTACTAACTTTATCTGTCAATCTGTTTCTTTTGTTGGTTTTGATATTATTTAATGCTGAGAATAAGGCCTCACAAAAGTATGTAGAGGGAAAAATTGTGAGCAAAGCCATTGCTATATTTTTCAGGGTGCTAAAAGTGTCTGGTAGTCGGTTCCAGGCACTCCAAATTTCCTGTTCCTAGTGGCACTCCTCTTGATTCTCCAAGCGGCACCTTTCCAGATTCTAAGCTTTGACCTCAAGTCGACAAACACCTGAGCCCAGATACTGTCTTGAAATTCTGCAAGTTGCATCTCCAAATCATCAATTTGCATCCATTGGAAACCATTTAATTCAAACTACTGTAGACTACTACATCAGGATACTTAATTATTTTCATGGTCTGTTCTAGACTTCTAAATTGACTAAATCTATCACTAAACTGGTCAAGTAACGAGTCTAAAACATGCTGGTACTTCATATGCACGAGTTCCATTTCATTTTGTACAGCTGCACTGGCTTTCTCAAAATACTTTGTTACTCGAGGAAAATACTTAAAAGTTTTAGTTTCTACATCTCGCTTGAAAATTTTAACTTTACTTTCAAAAGCTTTTATGTATCCAAACATAACGTCAATACTTTTGCCAAAACCTTGTAACTTTAAGTTCAGTTCATTAATATGAACAGAGAGGTCTGTAAAAACCATCAGGGTGTTGACCCACTTATCATCATTAAGCTGAGGAAAGTTTCCCAGATCCTTATCATCAAGAAATACCTTAATTTCTTCAAAGCACTCCACAAAGCACTCAAGAACTTTGCCTCGGCTCAGCCATATTACATTATTGTACATCAGCAGTCCACTGTAGGTGGAACCAACCTCCAGTAAAAGTGCTGAAAATTCTCACTTGTGAAGGGGCGAGCAGCTATTAAATTAACTATTTTCGTAACAACTGACATTAAGTCGTTTAAGTCGGTAAATCCTGCTTTGGCACACAAAGTCTCCTGATGGATAATACAATGAAAAGGCACAATCGGATGTACAATAGCTTCTGTAAACAATTTGACAAATCCGACTTTTTTCCCCACCATATTTGGTGCCCCATCTGTGGTCACTGACACAACTTTAGAGATATCAATGCTTAGGTCACGAAATGTTTGTATAACAACCTTACATATTTCGCTTCCTGATTTACTTGTTGACACTGATACTAACTACCAACTCTTCTCTCATTGTGAGACCATCAGAATATCGACCAATAATGGCCAACTGAGCATGTGATGTGACATCAGTAGTTGCATCAAGAGAGATGGAAAAATATTTACACTTCCTTATGTCTCTCTTTAGTTGATGTTGTACGTTTGTGTTCAGTCTCATTTTTCGGTCTTTTATGATATTTCTACTGAGTGGTAACTCAGATATTCTCTTAATAATTGCATCTTTATTCTGCATATTGTGAAATAGAACTGGTGCACATCTTAGGAGAGTTTCTTTAATAAATTCTCCCTCACTGAGTGCTTTTTCATGCTGAGCTGTAGAGTGAGCAATGCTCAAACTTGCAGATGTTAAATTTGTAGAGCCTTTCATAAATTTAAGGATGGAATTAGATTGGCTCTTATAAAGGTGTAGCTGCCTGGAAATGTATTCCTTCCTTTCATCCTCACTTTTTTCCAAGAGCTGGGAATGATTAGTTTCAAAATGTCTATTTATATTCCACGTTCTGCTTACTACCATTTCAGTACATAGAACGCAAAATGATCTGCCATTTTTTTCTATAAAGCCATAAATCTCGGTCCATGTCTCTTGAAAGGGTCGGCCACTGCTACTACCACTTCCTTTACTTAACCTTAGTTTTTTATTTTTTGGGTTCTCTATCAGGGGGGCAATGACAGAAGATAGAATTATAGATAGCTTGTTAGGCCTGCGGGCAATTAGGGATTAACTAGCCTAACTAACCACAAAATGGTGCATATAACTGTCTTTTAGGAAAGGGCAGGGTTAATAAGCAGAAATAGGGGTTAATAAGGACGCACAACATTAATAGTGGTGAAATGGAGTCTGCACTATGGAGCAAGATGGTGTTCCTTATGTGAATTAAAATGGCTGCCGCTATTTCTAATGGCGGGAAATGGCACCCATAGCACGCCACAAACCCGTGCCTCTCCCAGCCTCCCCCTCACTTATCTCAGTAATGATGGATTAGAACTCCATGACACCCCAGAACAGTAGATAATGGTTGCTGTGGTTAACTGTTATTTGGTTACTGGTAATGGCAGGGCCCCCAGAGGTGCATCCCACATGCGTTCCGCTGCTCCCTGCTCTGCCGGCGGAAGTGAGGGCAAAGATCCCGGCTTAACCAAAAGTCCCAGAACTAGATGCTCTGTGCCGGACTTCTGTTGTTTTGGCCTACAGACTTCCGGCACAGAGTGTCTAATAGGGAAGGATGAAACATTTGCGACTAGAGTCTTGGAGTTAGACTCTAACTCCAAGACTCTAGTCGCAAATGTGACTCTAGTCGCAAATGTTTCATCCTCAGGAGCAACAAATGTTTCATCCTCGGCATGCGACCGCCTCAGTAGCCGTGTGTCATCAGAAATGGCTACGCATGTCAGTGCTGACACGCGTGTCATAGGTTCGCCATCACTGATATAGTATTAAAGTCTAAGCAACCATTGTGACCAAATGACCGAACAACTGAAATACTGGTCGACCAGTCACTATGAGGATCACTGACCACCAGGGGGAAGACACTTAATGCAGGAGCTACCCACTGGTGGTCAGTGTGCTCCTACAGACAACCTGCCATGGCCCTTCACCCGGCTGACCAGGTGGTCAGTGTCCTCCCACTGCCAACTTCCTGTGACCACCTATCCTCCCATGGTCCCTCCCCCCAGTTGGCCCTGATGGCCCTGATTGGGGCCAGCAGAATTTCCCTTGGTCCCTTGCCCCTGGCCATTGGCCCTGATTGTCCCCTCCACCCCACCAGCCACCAACCTCCCCTGGTTCCTCCTGCCCCTGGCCGGCCGACCCCAATCTCCCCCATAGGGACTGGGTAAGATGGCCCTGATTGGCCCTGATCGCCGGCCAGGCCGAGGGACCCCACCTGTGCACAAATTTGTGCACTGGGTCTCTAATAATTAATAAATGATAAAAAATGAACTTTTGTGGACTGAAAACTGTAAACCTACTTTTGCCAACCCCTGTATTGTATGTAGTAATAATGGACAGACTGAAAGTTACTATCTTTGTAAGGGTTAGAGCAGCTAATGAGGCAAGACTGGCATGAATAGTAATCAAACATTTCTCCAGGTTTCCAGGCTCCCTCCAGTCACCAAGTATTGCAGAAACTAATAATGAAAGGACTGGCAAAGAAGACATTTAATTTGTA
This sequence comes from Eptesicus fuscus, assembly GCF_027574615.1. Classification (NCBI taxonomy): domain Eukaryota; kingdom Metazoa; phylum Chordata; class Mammalia; order Chiroptera; family Vespertilionidae; genus Eptesicus; species Eptesicus fuscus. Next base: position 34,793,191 of record NC_072478.1, read on the forward strand.
TGTTTGCATTTCCTGTGTGACAAAGCAGAGTACGAGTGGCAAGGATGGTAAGAATTGAGACACAATTAAAAACACAAATACACATTATCCATTGGCTGTACCTTTGCTCAGGAAACACAAAGAGACTAATTCCATGAACAATTGAACACTAACACTATTTAAAATAATGTAAAATAGCAATATTCTAGGAATTAGGATATTTTAATAATTGTTTTATGGCCAGTGTTTTATGTTCTGAAATAATAAAAATTCACAGCAATTAGGTCAATGATCTGTGACATATCTTGTAACATTTCTACAGCCAGGAGAATAAAATTTAGCACATGGGAAATTGGATACAATTTGGTTTCTTTTTGGAAACTGTAAATTGTTGCTTTTCTTTCTAAAATGCAGTAGAACATTTCATTGTTCTTCCTTAGATGGAATTGGGATGTCTTGCTCTTTTTTCCTTACGTAAAGTCTTGACATTTTGTTCTTCTTACTTATCTGAAGATGGCACATTCTTCTTTTTACTCTTATCTGTTCTTCTTCGTGTGAGAAAAGCCAAAACTAAGGAGCATAATAAAAGAACAAAACGAATCAACCAAAGTAGTTGCAGGTAATGGATATTTTGCTGCATATTTTTCTGAGGGGGTGGCCCACTATCTATACTACCTCCCCTGCCTTCTTTCAGGCAGAAGGGAGGATCCCACTCATAGTTGCAATGGCAGTTCTGTCTGTTGTTGCAGACTCCTCTCATATTGCACGTCTCAGGTGAGCAAGAATTTAACAGAAATGACCTATGGACACACTTCCTTGTGATGCAGACATGTTCTGCCCCACACTCTGTTCCATCTTTCACATCACCAATGTCAGGTATGGTCATCCCAAAGTGGTAGTCGGTACCCCAGCAGGTGATGCCATTGAACTGAGTCCAATGCACAGTAGAATGATCTGTCAGATGGGGAAGTTTTGTCACATTTTCACACTGAATCCTCCCACACAAGGTATCTGAGATGTTACATTTATCGTATCTAGTGTGTATGAAACCACAGTTCCCAAAACGGTCACCTCGGGTGTTCATTTCTGTGTAGCAATTCCGATTAGCACTCTTGGCCTCTTTGCCAAAAATGTTCCTACACTGCTCTTCACGGTTATTGCATCGCTTTTCATAGCAGTAGCCACCGCCCTTGCATGACACCCCATTCTGCACATACACATCCTCTGGACAATGGTAGGATGTCCCATTGCACCACTCTGGGAGATCACATTCATTTTCCTCTTCTCTACAAACTTCGCCTGTTGGCAGGATCTGGCAGTTTTTGCAACAACCCCCGAAAGCACAAGCAGCTCCAGCGCTGAGAGTGCAGTTGGACTCACAGCAGGGATCACCTATACACAAATGTAAAGCGCCACAGTCACACTCTTCTCCTTCTTCAACCACACTGTTCCCACACTGTGCAAGTGTGAAGATGCTCCCTCTATCTGATGAAAGGTACAAGCAATTTCGCCTTGTCATGATGGTGCTCATCAGGTCCATGAAGTTAGCATAGCTGCAGTTGCTGAATCTAGTTGCACTTGTTTTTGATGGAGCCATTATGCATTTTTTATGTCCACATTCACAATTTGGTCCATCATGATTCATACCCAAATTATGACCAATCTCATGTGACACAATGTATGAAAATTCATACAAATTATTGTCCATGAAACTATCAACTCCACAATTAAAATGGGTTAGACATACGGCTTTTTTATAGGCTAAGCCAACAGTAATACCATAGTGCTGCTTTACAAAAAGATGTGCAACATCATGGAGAATGCGGTTATTAAAGCTACTTCTCTTCCAGATGCAAAAACCCGTCAGGAGATGATCTATGTTAGCTATTGGAATTGGGTTGTTTTTAGTCCAGACCTCAATTCCCATTAAAACCACATCAACATCTAGTGCACGCAAAAACTTATTTACTCCATTGACCACAAGTAATACTTCATACTGCACAGCTGTGGTGTTACTTTGGTGATGAAGATAGCGATTATAGTCCACTACCACTGCCAGTTCAAGAAGCCGCCTGTGGGTCCACCAGCCTTTATACCCACTCTGCATCAAAGTGAAGTTAGCACTCTCCTGATCCTTCAGTTGTCGTGCTATTTCATCATCTGTTACTCCACATCTCATGGGTGGCAACTGTGTCTCCTCGCTGTCCACTTTATATATAAAATGTTCAAATGTGGTAGAAAGTATCTTGGGCTCTATTTCATAAACAGTGTCATTTGTCTGTAATATTCCTTGCAACCCACCCAAACAGGTACTGAGGGCAACCAGTGATTCTGGGTCCCCCTCCACATAACCATGATAGTAGCAGTCATTCTGGATAAAAGGTCGTTCCTCAAGGAGAGCGCCTTGGTCTGAGTAGGTAAACACTTGGAAGTGTCTGGATAAAAAATGCTTGTTGACCTTCATGTGTATGACCTGATTCTGACCTCCAAAATGCATTCTGTAAGAGAGCCAATCTTTAGTCTTCATGCCAATGCCAGTGCCTGTTACCTTCATGGGAATCGCCACTTCTGGGGGACCAAGGCGTTGGGAGTGCACAACCTGGAACCATCCATATGAGAACAGACTCACCCACAGCCAGAGTGGCAGGTGAGTGTTCCTCACACACACCAGGGCCTCACTCACAGCCATTATGGAGCCACCCTACACAGACACTGGCGAGAGCAAAATAGGATGGGTGGGTAGCATCACTGTTCCCTCTGATCTGGGTTTTCTGACAGGCTCAGACCATCACAGGTGCACACTGGAAGAGAAAATAAAAAGAAGAGTAGAGACAGGGTTGGCAGTTATGGGAAGGCCTTTGTGAAGGAGAAAGAGAAACAGAAGAGTTAATATGGATTAGTGTTAGACTAAAGACATGACTTAGAATACTGCTTGCATTTGCCCTTAAGAAATCCTAAGGCAATTTGGATCATGTGGCTGAGTTGGTTGAGTGTCGTCCCATACACCAAGAGGACAGCTGGTTCAATGTCTGGGTTGTAGATTCAATCTTCAGTTGGGGGTATGCATGAGGTAGTAGACCAATATTTCTCTCTCATTGTTATTTCTTTTTCTCTCTCCTTTTCCCTTCCTTTATCTGTAAAAATCAATAAAAACATATTTAAAGAAGGAGAAATTGCAAGGCAGTGTGGGACTGTATATAAACATGATGATTGGTCATCGACTGACACCTTTTTAACCTAGATGAATGATACATAGGTTTTAATGCTACTGTTGTTTAACTACATCAACATGAGTGAACATGTTTAGTCTATACAAATAAATGGGTAATATGCAAATTGGTCACAACACCCTCTCAGTAACAACCGAACAATGACTGACCAGCAGGCTTCATGGGGAAACCAGGCCAGCAGGGGCAGCAGTGAGGGGCAACCAGGCAGTGAGGGGCGACCAGTCCAGTGAAGGAGCACAGTTTGGGGTGACCATGCTGGTGGTGGGGGGCAGTTGTGTGCGACTGGGCCAGCAGGGGCAGTTGAGGGTGACCGGGACAGTGGGGGGGGGGCAGTTGGGGGTGACTAGGCCAGTGGGGGGCAATTGCGGGTGACCAGTTTAGCAGGGAGGGCACTACAGTGTGACCAGGCTGGCAGGGGTGCACTATTGGGTGACCAGGACAGCAGGGGGGGCACTATGGTGTGACCAGGCCAGCGAATGGGGAAGTTAGGAGTGACCAAGCTGGCAGGCAGAGGCAGTTAGAGTTGATCAGCCAGGCAGGGGGGCAGTTCGGGGTGATCAGGCAGGCAGGCAGGCAGGCAGGTAAGCAGTTAGGAGCTAGCTGTGCCAGCAGTCGGACATCTCCCGAGGATTGGATAGAGTCCAGGCTGGGCTGAGGGGAACACCCGTCCCATGCACAAATTTTGTGCACGAGGCCTCTAGTCCTACCTAATAAAGCAGCAATATACAAATTGACCGCACCTTTGCTATGCCTAAGCCACTCCCACCAGCCAAGCCACGCCCACCAGCCAATCAGCATGAGTATGCAAATAAACCAGACTAAGATGGCGGGTAATTTGCATACATAGGCACCCTGAGCTGACCCCCTGGCACAGATTTCAGGGAGCTGGGTGTCTGCTGGGCTCCAGGCCAAAAGCCCCCAACGGGGGGCTTTTGGCCTGGTGCATGAGCAGACCCCCTGCCATCGGAGGCGGGTGCTGGGACTGGCAGGCGCTGGCTCCAGCCAAACCCCGCAGAGCCAGCAAAGGCAGGAGGAACCTAAGCCACGCCCCGATCGGACCCGGACTGGCAGGCTCTGGCTCTAGCCAAGCCCTGCAGTGCCCACCGCCTCAGGCAGAACCCAAGCCACGCCCCGATTGGGGACCTTGACTGGCTCCAGCCAAGCCCCGCAGAGCCAGCAAAGGCAGGAGGAACCCAAGCCACGCCCTGATCGGGACCGGACTGGCAGGCACTGGCTCCAGCCAAGCCCTGCAGTGCCCACCACCTCAGGCGGAACCCAAGCCAAGCCCAGATCAGGGACCCGGGCAGGCAGCATGGGTCAGCGCCCTAGCCACTGCCCTGATCCAAGCCACCATCACACCGCCTGTCTGTTCCAAGCTACAATGTATTCCTGTTTCCTGCTCGAGCCCACAGGGGGCCTGGACAAGCAACAGGGGGCAAAGCCCTAGGCCGGTGCTTGCCTGGATCGTGGACCCAGGCTGGCGGCGTGTGCAGTACCGCACACTGCTGGTGGGATCCAAGCCGAGCGGACCTGGGCAACTTCTGCCAAGGCCCGCCTGTGGGCTCGAGCAGAGGGAGAAAGCTGGCAGCTTAGAGGGCATTGCTCCCTCTGGAGCCCCAGCTTCCGCATCTCAGCTGTGAAAATTGACAAATGGTAGGAGGAAGTCCCACCCCCACAGAAACGACCAGAATCAGCCCGTGGTCACACAGCTCAAAGGCCTGACAGTTAATACTCATTCACCTGTATCTCAGACCGTGGCAGTAGAGAGGTGGGACTATGTCCAAAGAAAAACTGTTGATACAATGTAGCTCTGCAACAGAAAGATGCCGACATTATCGACAGAAAATGTGTGAAGAGCAAAGGGCGTCTGATCTTGAAAGAAGGCGACGCCTGCGACAGAATGTATCTAAAGAGCAACTATTGGAAAAACGTCACTCTGAAGCCGAAAAACACTGGCATCTTCGACAGAAAATGTCTAAAGACCGACGTGCCTATGAAGCTGAAAGAAGGCGGTGGCGAAGACAGAGGTCTAGAGAACAGTCATCAACAAGTACTAGCAACATTGGTAGGAACTGCCTTCTCAGCAATAATGGAGTAGATGAGGATGCAATTCTCGAACATAGTTGTGGTGGAATGACTGTTAGATGTGAATTTTGCCTATCACTAAATTTCTCTGATGAAAAACCATCCGATGGGAAATTTACTCGATCTTGTAGCAAAGGGAAAGTCTGTCCAAATGATACACATTTTCCAGAATACCCAGCATATTTAAAAAGATTAATGACAAACGAAGATTCTGACAGTAAAAATTTCATGGAAAATATTTGATCCATAAATAGTTCTTTTGCTTTTGCTTCCATGGGTGCAAATATTGCATCGCCATCAGGGTATGGGCCATACTGTTTTAGAATACACGGACAAGTTTATCACCGTACTGGAACTTTACATCCTTCGGATGGTGTTTCTCGGAAGTTTGCTCAACTCTATATTTTGGATACAGCTGAAGCTACAAGTTAACGATTAGCAATGCCAGAGAACCAGGGCTGCTCAGAAAGACTCATGGTCAACATCAGTAACCTCATGCATGAAATAAATGAATTAACAAAATCGTACAAAATGCTACTTGAGGTAGAAAAGGAAGCCCAATCTGAAGCAGCAGCAAATGGTATAGCTCCCACAGAAGTAACTATGGCAATTAAATATGATCGTAACAGTGACCCAGGTAGATATAATTCTCCCCGTGTAACCGAGGTTGCTGTCATATTCAGAAACGAAGATGGAGAACCTCCTTTTGAAAGTGACTTGCTCATTCATTGAAACCAGATCCCAATATCCAAGTGCCACTAAAATGAAACAAATCAGTATCCTGTTTCCTACATTAGATGCAATGACATATCCTATTCTTTTTCCACATGGTGAAAAAGGATGGGGAACAGATATTGCATTAAGACTCAAAGACAACAGTGTACGCAACAATAATACTAGACAAAATGTAAGGACACGAGTCACACAAATGCAGTATTATGGATTTCATCTCTCTGTGAGGGACACGTTCAATCCTATTTTAAATGCAGGAAAATTAACTCAACAGTTTATTGTGGATTCATATTAAAAAATGGAAGCAAATCGGATAAATTTCATTAAAGCAAACCAATCTAAGTTGAGAGTTGAAAAATATAGTGGTTTGATGGATTATCTCAAATCTAGATCTGAAAATGACAACGTACCGATTGGTAAAACGATAATACTCCCATCATCTTTTGAGGGTAGTCCCAGAAATATGCAGCAGCAATATCAGGATGCTATGGCAATTGTAACGAAGTATGGCAAGCCCGATTTATTTATAACCATGACATGCAACCCTAAATGGGCAGATATTACAAACAATCTACAATGCTGGCAAAAAGTTGAAAACAGACCTGACTTAGTGGCCAGAGTTTTTAATATTAAGCTGAACGCTCGTTTAAATGATGTATGCAAATTCCATTTATTTGGCAAAGTAATAGCTAAGATTCATGTCATTGAATTTCAGAAACGAGGAGTGCCTCACACTCACATATTATTGATATTAGATAGTGAGTCCAAATTACGTTCAGAAGATGACATTGACCGTATAGTTAAGGCAGAAATTCCAGATGAGGACCAGTGTCCTCGACTTTTTCAAATTGTAAAATCAAATATGGTACATGGACCATGTGGAATACAAAATCCAAATAGTCCATGTATAGAAAATGGAAAATGTTCAAAGGGATATCCGAAAGAATTTCAAAATGTGACCATTAGAAATATTGATGGATATCCCAAATACAAACGAAGATCTGGTAGCACCATGTCTATTGGAAATAAAGTTGTCGATAACACTTGGATTGTCCCTTATACTCCATATTTGTGCCTTAAATATAACTGTCATATAAATGTTGAAGTCTGTGCATCGATTAAAAGTGTCAAATATCTATTTAAATCATCTATAAAGGGCACGATTGTGCAAATATTCAAATTTCTGAAAAAAATATTATCAATCATTACGAAGTACAGGACTTCATGACTCCAGGTATGTGAGCGCTCCTGAGGCTGTTTGGAGACTTTTTGCAATGCGAGTGCATGACCAATCTCATGCAATCACAAGATTAGCTATTCATTTGCCAAATGATCAGAATTTGTATTTTCATGCCAATGATTTTGCTGAAGTTTTAGATAGGGCTAAAAGACATAACTCAACTTTGATGGCTTTGTTCTTATTGAATAGAGAAGACTCTGATGCACGTAATTATTATTATTGGGAGATTCCACAGCATTATGTGTTTAATAATTGTGGACAAAACGCCGAAAGGGTGGGAATAAAGTATTAGGTAGACTGTTCACTGTGAGCTTTAGAGAACCAGAACGATATTACCTTAGACTTTTGCTTCTGCATGTAAAAGGTGCGATAAGTTTTGAGGATCTGCGAACTGTAGGAGGTGTAACTTATGATACATTTCATGAAGCTGCTAAACACCGAGGATTATTACTTGACGACACTATCTGGAAAGATACGATTGACGATGCAATCGTCCTTAATATGCCCAAACAACTACAGCAACTTTTTGCATACATATGTGTGTTTGGATGTCCTTCTGCTGCAGACAAATTAAGGGATGAGAATAAATCTCATTTTATTGAAGATTTCTGTTGGAAATTTCTCCGAAGATAAGGTACCTGTGTGAACTGTGAAATGCATGCCCTTAAAGAAATTCAAGAGGTATTCACATTGCATGGAATGAAATGTTCACATTTCAAACTTCCGGACTATCCTTTATTAATGAATACAAATACATGTGATGAATCGTACGAACGACAACAGGCAGAAGTTTTGATAAATTCTCTGAATGATGAACAGTTGGCAGCCTTTCAGACTATAACTTCAGCCATCGAAGATCAAACTGTACACCCCAAATGCTTTTTCTTGGATGGTCCAGGTGGTAGTGGAAAAACATATCTGTATAAAGTTTTAATATATTATATTAGAGGTCGTGGTGGTACTGTTTTACCCACAGCATCTACAGGAATTGCTGCAAATTTACTTTGGTGGAAGAACCTTTCATTCCCAATATAAATTACCAATTCCATTAACTGAAACTTCAATTTCTAGACTCGATATAAAGAGCGAAGTTGCTAAAACCATTGAAAAGGCCCAACTTATTATTATTGATGAATGCACCATGGCATCCAGTCATGCTATAAACGCCATAGACAGATTACTAAGAGAAATTATGAATTTGAATGTTGCATTTGGTGGGAAAGTTCTCCTTCTTGGGGGAGAGTTTCGACAATGTCTCAGTATTGTGCCGCATGCTATGCGATCAGCCATAGTACAAACAAGTTTAAAGTACTGTGATGTTTGGGGATGTTTCAGAAAGTTGTCTCTTACAACAAATATGAGATCAGAGGATTCTGCTTATAGTGAATGGTTAGTAAAACTTGGAGATGGCAAACTTGATAGCAGTTTTCATTTAGGAATGGATATTATTGAAATTCCCCATGAAATGATTTGTATTGAATCTATTATTGAAGCCACCTTTGGAAATAGTATATCTATAGATAATATTAAGAATATATCTAAATGTGTGATTCTTTGTCCAAAAAATGAGCACGTTCAAAAATTAAATGAAGAAATTTTGGATATACTTGATGGAGATTTTCACACATATTTGAGTGATGATTCCATTGACTCAACAGATGATGCTGAAAAGGAAAATTTTCCCATTGAATTTCTAAATAGTATTACTCCTTCAGGAATGCCATGACATAAATTAAAATTGAAAGTGGCTGCAATCATCATGCTATTGAGAAATCTTAATAGTAAATGGGGTCTTTGTAATGGTACCAGATTTATTATCAAAAGATTACGACCTAACATTATTGAAGCTGAAGTATTAACAGGATCTGCAGAGGGAGAGGTTGTTCTGATTCCAAGAACTGATTTGTCCCCATCTGACACTGGCCTCCCATTTAAATTGATTCGATGACAGTTTCCTATGATGACAGCATTTGCGATGACTATTAATAAATCACAAGGACAAACTCTAGACAGAGTAGGAATATTCCTACCTGAACCCGTTTTCGGACATGGTCAGTTATATGTTGCTTTCTCTCGAGTTCAAAGAGCATGTGACATTAAAGTTAAAGTTGTAAATACTTTATCTCAAGGGAAATTAGTCGAGCACTCTGAAAGTGTTTTCACTCTTAAAGTGGTATACAGGGAGATATTAGAATAAGTTTAATCACTTTATCAGTCATTATTTGCATCAATATTGTTTTTATATTATGAGTTTGTTATTGTTATATCATTTTGTTATTATTTATTAATAAAATTATGATTATTTTCATATACACTGTACTCATTTCCTTTTATTTCTCACACTTTTATTATAGAGAGAGGGCAAATAGCAATATTAAAATATTTCCTCTAATTAATTCCCTTTTAATGTGCACGAATTTCGTGCACCGGGCCAATAGTAAATATATAAAAAAAATGGACTTATTGGAAAGGTGAACATATGTCATGTTTGAGAAGGAGTCCCTATTTATAATTAATAACTTGATATAAATATTAATATACTAGAGGCCCAGAGCACATGACATTGTGTGCAGTTAGGGTCCCTAGGCCTAGCCTGGCCTCCGTTGCATTGTCTCTGCCGCCCTGCGATGCTACATGAAGCTCCCCACCCCAGGATGCTCCGCGATGCTCACAGCCCCTCGACTGCTCTGAGAGGCTTCCCCCACCCCTTGACTGCTCTGTGAAGCTTGCTGCTGCCCCGTGAAGCTTGCCTCTGTATGATCTGCAAAACTCCCCCCACCCCACCACTGTTCCATGAGGCTCCTGACCCCGCAACTGCTCTGTTTAACTCCCCTGCCCCAGGACTCCTTCACGAAATTTGCTGCTATCTGGATGACTGCTCTGCTAAGCTCATGGCCACCCTGTGAAGCAGCCCACCACTGCCGCTCACCATGAGGGGGCTGCTGGCGGAGAGAGGGTACTGAGAGGTGCTCCATGCACTTCATGGTGACTGGTCGCCCAAGCTCTTGACACCACCAAGCTCTTTTTATATATTAGGGTAGATTTTCTTTTCAATTTTTTATTTTTAAAAATATATATTTTTAATTTTCAATTACAGTTGACATACAATATTATATATTGTTGTTAGGAATACTCCTAGTGAGTAGACCTTATATAACTTACAAGTAATTATCCCAATGAATCTCAGACCTATCTAATAAAATACATGCATAGTTGTTAGAATATTATTAACTGTAATCCCTCTGCTGTACTTCACATTCCCATAAATATTCTGTTACTACCAATTGTACTTCTTAATCCCTTCAACATTATTTACCAAGCCCCTCAATCCTCTTCACACCTGGAAATCATCAAAATATTCTCTGTATCTATGAGTCTTTTTCTTCTCTTCTTATTCCTTAATTTTCTTTTTTTAAAAAAATTCAATTGTTGATACATATGTATTTATTGCCATTTTACATTTTATTTTAGTTTTTCAGCTTTATTAAGCTGTAATTGATAAATAAAATGATAAGATCTTTGAAGTGCATGAAACATTCCTTTATTTACTTATTTTAAAATTTATCTTCATTTTTGAAAGTATTACAGATGTTCCCTTCATTTCCATTGACCTCTCCTCCTCCCCACTTTTGTCCCCTCTCCAGGCCTTCAGCCCACTATTGTCTATGTCCATGGGTTTTGCATGTATTGCCTGTAAGTTCTTTGGTTGATCTCTTCCCTCACCCCCCTCCCTTCCCTGTGAGGATTCTCAGTCTGTTCCATGCTTCAATGTCTCTGGATATATTTTATTTGTCATTTTATGTTGTTCATTAGATTTCATATATAAGTGAGGTCATGTGATACTTGTCTTTGTCTGAGTGACTTATTTCACTTAGCATAAGACTCATTAGGTTCCTCCATGTTGTCTTAAAGGATAAGAGATTCTTCTTTTTTATACAGCTGCATAGTATTCGATGGTGTAAATTAGGGGTGTGAAATGTCTGATCTGCAGACTGTCCAAGGCCCACTAAATCATTTGGTCTGGTGCTGCCAAGGCATTAGGGGTGAGTTAATTAAATGCTTGTCCAAATATTGCAGGCTAAGTTTTAATTTTGTATGGTCTGCCCATATGATGTTATAAATATCCAAATGGCCTCTGGTAGAAAAAAGGTTCCCCAGTCCTGGACATGCACTGCTGGGGTTCTTGTTTTGGCATTAAGAAGTGTTCAGCAATCTGGAGAAAGGCTGTGTGTAACTTAAGGAAGAGTCCAGAGACAAAAGATAATTTTGAAAGGCATTGGGCGTCAGAGGAGCCTAGCTAAAGAAAAGAAGTTCTCTTTGTCTCAGGACCCCTTGCTTTTTATTAACACAAATTGTCTAAGGCTAGGTGGAGATTTACAGTTCAAAGGGTAGGGTTTCGTACAGAAGCATTGTCAGATTGGGGAATTGCCTGAGGCTGTTCAGGTGTTTGGCCAGTAAGAGGCAATAACATATAGATTAAGATGCCCTGAGCTGTCTGGCAGCAATCAATCAATTTAATGCATCCTTTTCAGGTTTGGGCCATTAGACTTTTCCAACAGGCAATGACATATGTGACTCAGCCCTTGTTGAGTCCCCAAGTTCCATCAACCTTTTGATGAAACTCTTGCAATTATGAAATGCTGGAATTGGCTTCCAGCAATGCACCACAGTTTTTGTTGTTTTATTAAAGTCCATTCATCTACTGATGGGCATTTGGGCTGTTTTCAGATCTTACCTATTGTAAGTAACACTGCTATGAACATAGGAGTGCATATATTCTTTCTGATTGGTGTTTCAGAGTTCTTAGGATATATTCCTATCAGAGAGATCACTGGGTCAAGTGGCAGTTCCATTTTTAACTTTTTGAGGCAACTCCACACTGTTTTCCATAGTGGCCGTACTAATCTGCATTCGTACCAGCAGTGTACTAGGGATTCTTTTTTCTCCACATCTTCATCAGCATTTGTTGTTTGTTGACTTATTGTTGGTAGCCATTCAGGCAGGTGTGAGATGATATTTCATTGTTGTTTTAATTTGTATCTCTCTGATGATTATAGTGATTAAGCATTTTTTTTGTATGCCTCTTTGTCATTTGTATATCCTCTTTGGAGAAGTGCCTATATAGAATCTCTGCCCATATTTTAACTGGATTGTCTGTCTTTCTTTTGTTGAGCTGAATGAGTACTTTATATATTTTGGAAATTAACCCCTTATCAAATGTATCATTGGCAAATATGTTCTCCCTTTTCACTTTGATGCTAGTTTCTTTTGCTGTGCAGAGCTTTTATTTTGATGTAGTCTCACTTGTTTATTTTTTCCTTTGTTTCTCTTGCCCTAAGCCCAGTTTGGGAGCCTTTTTTTCTGCCAAGGGCTACTTGGATATATATAACTTCATTCGCTTAATATAATTCACTTATAATAAATTTATATTCCTACGAAAAAGCTCCTAGATTTATTGAATTTTGAATCCTGCCAGTGGTTGCCTTGGTAGGGCCAGACCAAATGATTTCACAAGCCTTATACTGTCCATGGGCCACATGTTCCCCACCCCTGCTTTAGGCATTATATCAATGAAAATTTTGCTACATGAGTTGTGTGATATTTTGCTGCCCACCTTTTCTTCTTATCCATTCAGCTAGTCTAGTGGTTGGCAAACTCATTAGTTAACAGAAACAAATATCAACAGTACAACGATTGAAATTTCTTTTGAGAGCCACATTTTTTAAACTTAATCTATATAGGTAGGTACATTGTTATTAACTTAATTAGGGCACTCCTTTTTAAAACTCAAGGGGCCAAAGAGTTGCATGTGGCTCTCGAGCCGCAGTTTGCTGACCACTGAGCTAGCCTATGTCTTCAGATTGGAGCATTTAAGACATTTCCATTTAAGGTTGTTATTGATAGGTACATATTTATTCTTTATGCCTGTGTTCCTCCCTCTCCCTTCATTTCTTCTTGTTACAACAGTCCCTTTAGCATATCTTGCATTGCTGTTTTGGTGGTAATTAACACTTTTAGTGTTGTTGTTGTTTTTTCTGTCTGCAAAGTTCCTAATTTCACCTTCAACTTTGAGTGATAGCCTTACTGGGTAGAGTAGTGGATTCATTCCTCTATATACTTTATGCTGCTGCCTTCTGGCCTGAAATTTTTCCACTGAGAAATCTGCTCACAGTACACTGGGAGCTCCCTTATAGATAACTTTCTGTCTCTCTTACAGACTTTAAGATTCTTTCTGTGTTGGAAGAATTCAGGAACCAAGATGGAGTAAACACTGGTACTGCACCATATCAAAATTACAACTAAGATACAGAACAACCATCATTCAGAACCTCCTGATATCTGGCTGAATGGAAGTCCTACAATTAGAGAGTTAAAGAAGAAAGCACATTGAGACAGGTAGGAGGGTGGAGGAATGGAATGGGCTAGTTTTACACCCACGTGTCATGTGTTTTTAATTGGGAGGGTTATCTTAGCTGAAGAAATCTCCTGTGTAGAGCATGGGGTCCCAGCCATACACCAGGCCCCCAGTCCATGGTTTTAGAGCCTGGAAGAGAAGTCCCCATAACTTCAGGCTGTAAAACCAGTGGGAATTGTGGCTGAGTGACATGGAGCTGCTGGAGTCCCAGGCAGTTCCTCTGAAAGGGTCCACACATGAACTTACTTGGATCACTCTCTCTGAGCTGCAGTGTTGGTGCAGAAACTTGAAATGATCCAGGGCATACAGGGAGAAAATAAATTGTTTGGCAACATGGAAAGAACTTGGGGGCAGCTTTTTCCCAGACAAAAGTGCTGGGGCCTCCCCCACAGGCACCATACCTGAGTCTCTATCAACTTGGTCCACAGTGCCTGCCCCACCCTGGTGATTCTCTGAGATCCTGCCTCATCCAAGTTGTTTTCAGTGGCTTTTCCATATGAATGACATGTTTGGCTCAGATTTCAAATTTTCCTAAAAGCTTTCAAATAAGCAGCAGTTGGAATAAATCTTCCCCATACCTCTTGATAAGTGGCTTGAGGCCTAGCACAAGCAGCAGCTTGCCAAGGTTCACAGCGTGGCGTCTCCTGGGCCAAAACAAGTACTGGCCATCTGAAAATCATTCTGTAGCTTGTGCTGGTCACAGGCCAGTGGCTGACTTTTAAACTTATGGCAGGCTCCAGAGCCAGTGCACCTGATTGATACCATACCAGATTAGAACCCTTCCATATCCATGAGTGACAAAAGGTTGGGCTGTTGAGCATCAAAGCCTCACTGAAGCATGTCCTGCTCCATAGGGTGTTTACTGCAAAGCAAGTCTTTCACTGTAGTTGTAACTAGTCCTCACAGCTAGTTGGCCTGGGGATCAATTCCTTCCAGTGACACTATTAGCAATCAAGGCTCAACTATAATAGGACAGTGCAAGGAGATCACACAGGGGTGTACCTAGAATTCCCAGATTAGGTTACAGAGGCTGAGCCACTGAGTCCTATAGGATAGTTACTACACAAGGCCAGGCTACCAATTTCAGGAGACCTAGCAGCTCTACAGAATACATAGAAACAGCCAAAATATGGAAACAATCATGTCACAAATGAAAGAAGAGAGTAAATCTCCAGGAAAAGAACTAAATAAAATAGAAGGAAGCAAACTGTTAGATACAGAGTTCAAAACAATGGTTATAAGGATGCTCAAGGAACTTAATGAGAGCTTCAAGGATCTTAGTGAGAATGTCAAGTAACATAGTGAGAATTTCAAGGAAATCAATGAGAACATCAAAGACATGAAAAAGGACCAGTAAGAAATGAAGAATATACTAATTGAAATGAAGGATAATTTACAGGGAATCAACAGTAGAATTGAGGATTCTGACAATCAAATCAGTGATTTGGAATATGAGGAAGCAAAAAGCATCCAATCAGAAGAGCAAAAAGAAAAAAAAATCAGAAAATAAGAAGATAGTGTAAGGAGCCTTTGGGACAACTTCAGGCATACCAACATTCTCACCATGGAGTGTCAAAATGAGAAGAAATTGAAAACCTATTTAAAGAAATACGAAATGAGAATATTTCCCCCACCAGTGAAAGAAATAGACATACAAGTCCAGGAAGCCTAGAGAGTCCAAAATAAGATGAACCCAAAGAAGTCCACTATATGACATATCATAATTAAAGTGCAAAAGTTTAAAGACAAAGAGAGAATCCTAAAAGCAGCAGCAGAAAAGCAGTTTGTTACCTATAAGGGAGTTCCCATATGACTGTCAGCTGATTTCTCCAAAGAAACTTTGCAGGTCAAAAGGAATGGCAAAAAATATTCAAAGTGATGAAAAGCAAGGACCCACAACCAAAATTACTCTACCCAGAAAAGCTATCATTTAGAATTTAAGGTCAGATAAAGACCTTCACAGACAAGAAAATGCTAAAGGAGTAATCACTACCAAACCAGTATTACAAGAAATGTTAAGGTATCTTTTTTAAGAAGTATAAAGATAAAAAATATGAACTATAAATGGCAATAAGTACATATCTATCAATCATTAAATCTAAAAACCAAAATAAACAAATGAGGAATCTAATGAACAAAATAAACTGATGAATAAAATGGAACCAGAGGCATAGAAACATGGAACAGACTGATGAATCTCAGAGGAGAGTGGGGAGGGTGAGCAGGAAGAGATTAAGCAAATAACTTATATGCATTACTCAGGGACACAGACAATAGGATGGTGAAGGCCTGGGGCAGCATGGGATCTAGGTGGAGGAGGGAAATGGGGGGGGGGATGGGGAGGGATATCTGTAATACTGTCAACAATAAAGATATGAAAAAAAAGATTCCTTTTTTTTTAACATTTGCCATTTTAATTATGATGTGTCTTGCTGTGGGTCTTTTGGGTTCATCTTTATTGTGACTTTATGTGTTTCCTTGACTTGTGTGACTTTTTTCTTTACCAGGTCAGGGAAGTTTTCTGTCATTATTTTTTCAAAAAGGTTCTCTATTCCTTGCTCAGATTCTCCTCCTTCTGGCACCATCATTAAGTGGATGTTATTTTTTTTCATGTTGTCTCAAAGCTCCCTTAAACTCTCCTCCGGCTTCTTAACTTTTTCCCCCCAATATTGCCCTGAATGGGTGTTTTTTCCACACCTTGTCCTCTAATTCATTGATTTGCTTCTCAGCTTCTTCAGTCTGCTATTGAATCCCTTCAGGTTATTCTTTATTTCAGTTATGCCATTCTTCATTTCCACTTGATTCTTATTTATTGTTACAATCTCTTTTTTCATGTTAGTGTACTTCTTATTAAGTTTCTTATAATTTTCATTAAGTTGCTTGTAGTTATCATTAAGTTGTTTGAGCACCCTTATACCCATTACTTTGAATTCTTTATCTGATATATTGCTTGTCCCCATTTTATTTAATTCTTTTTCTGGTGATTCTTCCTTTTCTTTCATTTGGTGGTTGTTTCTTTGTCTCCCTATTTTAATAGTCTGGTAGTCTGGGGCACTGTATGAGGCAGGCAGGGTCACAGGGGCAGGTTCATGTGTCCAGAAGTGACTGGTTGCACCAAGTCCAGCTGTGGGTCTGATCTTGTGGCACCAGGTTATGTGGGTCAAGTTATGGCAGGTCCAATTACTCTGGGTCAGGCATAGTGTGTCACAGTGACAAGTCTGTGTGTTTGGTGGCATTGGGTCACAGTGGTAAGGCCAGGCACACCACTTCAAGGAGGTGGGGCCAGTTGTTTAGAGGCACCGGGTTAGGTGCATTGAATTGGGGCAGCAGGTCCCTGTGTTCTGGCAAGCTATGTGTTAAAGTGATGGAGTGGGCCTGGTGCTCTACTTGTATAGGGAATGTGGTGGTCTAGGAACTTCTGCACTGCTGGGAGGGTAATGGGACAGGCCAAGCATTACTCCACTGGTGAGGGTGGCAGGCCAGACCAGCTGCTGCCCCACTGGCCAGGGTTGCAGGCCAGGCTGGGTGCTGCTCCACGTGTATAGGCAGCAGGCCAGGATGGGTGCTGCTCTGCTGGTAGAGTGGGGGCAATATGGGGAGGGCACTGCTCACTTGGTCTTTATTGCCATTTTATTGTTCATATTTTTTTTCTTCTTTAACATTTCATGTAACACTGGTTTGGTGGTAATGAACTCTTTTAACTTTTTCTTTTCCTGGAAGCTTTTATATATCCTTCAAATCTAAATGATAGCTCGCTGGGTAGTACTCTTTGATGTATGTCCTTGCTTTTTATAACTCTAAATATTTCTTGCCAATCCATTTGTCACGCAAATTTTTGTTGAGAAATCTTCTGACAGTCTTATGGGAGCTCCCTTGTAGGTAACTAACTGCTTTTCTTTTGCTTCTTTTAAGATTTTCTGTCTTTAACCTCTTGCTATTTACTTATGTAGTGGGCTTCTTTGGGTTCATCTTGTTTGGGACTCTCTGCACTTCTTGGATATGCATTTTATTCCCTTTAAGAGGTTAGGGAAGTTTTATCTGCCACATGTGCATGTGGGACCAGCCTGTTTGACTAGCCTGCCTCTCCTATCAGTCTCAGTGGCTTCTTCTTCATATCTCTAGTTAAAGGACTTCTGTTAAGGTAGATTTTATGTGGTTTGGAATGATTGTTGTTCTTTTGTTTAGTTGTATTTATGATGTGGATGTGGGAAAATGAGAGTACAGTTAAACCTTGATATACCTACATAAGAATAAACTCTGTGTTTTGCACTTACAACTGTAAACCTATTTTTGACCACGCCTGTATATTAAAGACAATAAGAAAAAAATAATATAATGGAAGTATTTAAAAATTTTTTTCTTGAGGAATGTGACCAAATAATTTATTATCTATATATATAAAAGCCTAAGCATCTGTTGCAACCAAAACAACTGAACAGACGACCAAATAGGCTGTGTGGGCTGACCAGGCCAGCAGGGGGGTTAGTGAGGGACTACTACACGACTGAGGAGCAGGTTGCTGGGGCGACCAGGCCGGTAGAGGAGTTAGTGAGGGATGACCAAATAACTGAGCAGCAGGCTGCATGGGGCAACCAGACCAGCAGGGTAGTTAGTGAGGGTCGACCAAACCCATGAACAGCAGGCTGTGTGGGGTGACCAGGCTGGCAGAGAGGGCAGTGAGGGGCAACCAAGCTGGCAGAGGTGGGGCAGTAAGGGATGACCAGGCCGGCAGGAGGGGCAGTTAGGGGCTATCAGGCCAGCAGGCAGAGGTGGTTAGGGATGATCAGGCTGGCAGGGAGGGCAGTTAGGGGCAATCAGGCAGGCAGGCAGGTAAGTGGTTAGGAGCTAGCAGTCCAGGATTGTGAGAGGGATGTCTGAGTGCTGGTTTAGGCCCGATCCCCAGGATCTGGCCTAAACTGGCAGTTGGACATCTTCCAAGGGGTTCCAGATTGGAGAGGGTGCAGGCTGGGCTGAGGGGACTCCTCCTCTCCCCGTGCATGAATTTCATGCACGGGGCCTCTAGTTTAAAATAGAAAGGAAAGCCAATTGTATAAATAAACAATTAAAACCAAGGCTTCACATCAAAATGGCAGAGTAGATAAATGTGGTACAGTAAACCCCCGATTTTGCAGATCTTGATTTAATAGATTTCAGATTTAATAGACAAAGACTTCTGGTCCATACGTCATATGTCAATATTAATACCCTGTTAATTTAAATGCTTTAAACCAAAATTTGCTTATAATTAACAGGTTAAGGTTTGTTACTAATTGACTGTTATTTTTAACAATTTTAGTGAATAGGCCATATATTGGGAAAAAAACACTATAATAGTTTTGCCAAAAGAAGTGAATATTACATATCTGCAACTATAGTCTACATGTTTAAATCCAGGAGTCACTGGTAGTAAACAGTGGTTGCTGAATGATTAGTACATGATTACACTATATTACATGGGGTAATTGGTTCTATTGGCATGTGGCTGACTTTGTGCAGGAGTTTTAATTTTTTTTATTTATTTTTTTTTTTTTAATATTTTTATTGAGGTATTATATGTGTACATATCTTACTATTACCCCCCCCACCCCACACCCACACATGCCCTCCCCCCCCAGAGTTTTGCGTCCATTGTTTATGCTTATATGCATGCATACAAGTCCTTCGTTTGATTTCATAACTCCCCCACCTTTCCCAAACTTTCCCCCTGTACTTTGAAAGTCTGTTTGATGCTTTACTGTCTCTGTATCTATCTTTTTGTTCACCACTTTATAATGTTCTTTACTATCCCTAAATGAGTGAGATCATGTGGTATTTTTCTTTCATTGACTGGCTTATTTCACTTAGCATAATGTTCTCCAATTCCATCCAGGTTGCTGCAAATGATGAGAATTCCTTCTTTTTTATGGCAGCATAGTATTCCATTGTGTAGATGTACCACAGTTTTCCGATCCAGTCATCTGCTGATGGGCACCTAGGCTGTTTCCAAATCTTAGCTATTGTAAATTGTGCTGCTATGAACATAGTGGTGCATATATCCTTTCTGATTGGTGTTTCTAGTTTCTTCGGATATATTCCCAGGAGTGGGATTACTGGGTCAAATGGGAGTTCCATTTTCAGTTTTTTGAGGAAACTCCATACTGTTCTCCACAGTGGCTGCACCAGTCTGCATTCCCACCAGCAGTGCACGAGGGTTCCTTTTTCTCCGCATCCTCGCCAACACTTGTTGTTTGTTGATTTGTTGATGATAGCCATTCTGACAGGTGTGAGATGGTACCTCATTGTTGTTTTGATTTGCATCTCTCGGATAATAAGTGACTTTGAACATGTTTTCATGTGTCTCTTAGCCTTCCTTCTGTCTTCTTTTGAAAATATTCTGTTTAGGTCTGTTGCCCATTTTTTTATTGGATCATTTATCTTCCTCTTATTGAGTTGCATAAGCTGCCTGTAGATGTTGGAGATTAAACCTTTATCAGTGATAGCATTTGCAAATATGTTTTCCCATGCAGTGGGCTTTCTTGTTGTTTTGTTGATGGTTTCTTTTGCTGTAAAAAAGCTTTTTATTTTGATGTAGTCCCATTTGTTAATTTTCTCTTTAGCTTCCATTGCCCTAGGGGCAGTGTCAGTGAAGAAGTTCTTGTGGCATATGTCTGAGATTTTGTTGCCTGTGGATTCCTCTAGTATTTTTATGGTTTCCCGTCTTATGTTTAAGTCCTGTATCCATTTTGAATTTATTTTTGTGTATGGTGTAAGTTGGTGATCTAGTTTCATTTTTTTGCATGTATCTGTCCAGTTTTCCCAGCACCATTTATTGAAGAGACTGTCTTGACTCCATTGTATGTTCATGCCTCCTTTGTCAAATATTAATTGAGCATAGTGGTTTGGGTCGATATCTGGGTTCTCTATTCTGTTCCATTGATCAATATGTCTGTTCTTGTGCCAGTACCAGGCTGTTTTGAGAACAGTGGCTTTGTAATACAGCTTGAAATCTGGTATTGAGATCCCACCTACTTTATTCTTCTTTCTGAGGATTGCTGAGGCTAGTCGGGGTCTTTTTTTATTCCAGATGAATTTTTGGAGAGTTCTTTCTAGGTCTGTGAAATATGCTGTTGGTATTTTGATGGGGAGTGCATTGAATCTGTAGATTGCTTTGGGTAGTATGGACATTTTAATGATGTTGATTCTACCAATCCAGGAACATGGTATGTTCTTCCATCTGTTTACTTCTTCCTCTATCTCTTTTTTCAGTGTCCTGTAGTTTTCTGCGTATAGGTCTTTTACCTCCTTAGTTAAGTTTATTCCTAGGTATCTTAATTTTTTTGGTGCGATGGTAAATGGGATTGCTTTTTTAGTCTCTCTTTCTGTAAGTTCATTATTGGTGTATAGAAAAGCCATAGATTTCTTGGCGTTAATTTTGTATCCCGCTACATTGCCGAATTCCTTTATTAAGTCTATTAGTTTTTTGATGGAATCTTTTGGGTTTTTTATGTACAATATCATGTCATCTGCAAATAAGGACAGCTTCACTTCTTCTTTTCCAATTTGGATGCCTCTTATTTCTTCTTCTTGCCTAATTGCGATAGCTAATACTTCCAGTACTATGTCAAACAGGAGTGGTGAGAGTGGGCATCCCTGTCTTGTTCCTGTTCTTAGGGGAAATGGTTTTAGTTTTTGCCCATTGAGTATGATGTTTGCTGTGGGTTTATCATAAATAGCTTTTATTATGTTGAGGTATGAGCCTTCTATTCCCACCTTGTTGAGAGTTTTTATCAAGAAAGGGTGTTGGATTTTGTCAAATGCTTTTTCTGCATCTATTGATATGACTGTGTGATTTTTATCTCTCAATTTGTTTATGTGATGTATCACGTTTATTGATTTGCGGATATTGTACCATCCTTGCATTCCTGGAATAAATCCTACTTGGTCATGGTGTATGATCTTTCTGATGTACTGCTGGAGCCGATTTGCTAGAATTTTGTTGAGGATTTTGGCATCAATGTTCATGAGGGATATTGGCCTGTAATTCTCTTTCATTGAGTTGTCTTTATCTGGTTTTGGTATTAGGGTGATGCTGGCTTCATAGAAGGAGCCTGGAAGTGTTCCTTCCTCTTGAATTTTTTGGAATAGTCTGAGGAGGATAGGTTTTAGTTCTTCCTTGAAAGTTTGATAAAACTCTCCTGTGAAGCCATCTGGCCCTGGGCTTTTGTTTGCCGGAAGCTTTTTGATGACTGCTTCAATTTCTTCCATAGTTACTGGCATGTTGAGCTGTTTAGAATCTTCCTGATTGAGTTTTGGAAGGTTGTATTTTTCTAGGAATGTGTCGATTTCCTCTAGGTTGTCCAGTTTGTTGGAATAGAGTTGTTCGTAGTATTTTGTAACAATCCTTTGTATTTCGTCAGGGTCTGTTGTTATTTCACCTCTTTCATTTCTGATTTTGTTTATTTGGGTCCTCTCTCTTTGCTTCTTGGTGAGCCTGGCTAGAGGTCCATCAATCTTGTTTATCCTTTCAAAGAACCAGCTCTTGGTTTTGTTGATCTTTTGTATTGTTTCTTTGGTCTCTATGTCGTTTATCTCCGCTCTGATCTTTATTATTTCTTTCCTTCTGCTTACACTGGGCTTATCTTGTTGCTCTCTCTCTAACTCTTTGAGTTGTTGGGTTAGGTAATTTATTACCATTGTTTCTTGTTTTTTGAAGTAGGCTTGTAGAGCTATGAACTTCCCTCTCAGGACTGCTTTCATTGTGTCCCATAGATTTTGGATTGTTGTGTTTTCATTGTCGTTTGTTGCCATGATGTTTTTTATTTCTTCCTTGATGTCTTTGGTAACCCAGTCATGGTTTAATAACATGCTGTTTAGTCTCCAAGTGTTTGATTTCTTTGGGTTGTTTTTATTGTAGTTGATTTCCAGTTTTATGCCACTGTGATCTGAGAAGATACTTGATATGATTTCTATCTTCTTGAATTTGGAGAGACTTTGCCTATGTCCTAACATATGGTCTATCTTTGAAAATGACCCATGTGCACTTGAGAAGAATGTATATTCTGTGGCTTTGGGGTGAAATGTTCTGAAGATGTCGATTAATTCCATCTGTTCTAGTGAGTCATTTAGGATTGATGTTTCTTTGCTGATTTTTTGTTTAGAGGATTTGTCCAATGGTGATAGTGGGGTATTGAAGTCTCCTACTATGATTGTATTACTGTCAATCTCTCCTTTGATATCTTCCAGGAGTTTTTTAATGTATCTTGGTGCTCCTGTATTGGGTGCATATATGTTTACCAGAGTTATTTCTTCTTGTTGGATTTCTCCCTTTAGTATTATGAAGTGGCCTTCATTATCTCTTGTTATGTCCTTCACTTTGAGATCTAATTTGTCAGATATAAGTATTGCAACCCCAGCTTTTTTTTCATTTCCATTTGCCTGGAAAACCTTTTTCCATCCCTTTACTCTCAGTCTGTATGCATCCTTTTTTTTGAGGTGGGTTTCCTGTAGACAGCAGATATCTGGGTTTTGTTTTCTTATCCAGTCTGTTACCCTGTGTCTTTTGATTGGGGCATTCAATCCATTTACATTTAAAGTTATTATTGATAGGTACTTATTTGACGCCATTTTTATTCTATACCCCTGTGTACCTTCTTTGCTTCCTATTTCTTTCTTTCTTTTTTTTTTTTACAGCAGACCCTTTAGCATTTCTTTCATTGCTGGTTTGGTGGTGATAAACTCCCTTAGTCCTTTTTTGTCTCTGAAGCTCCTGATTTCACCTTCAATTTTGATTGATAGCCTTGCTGGGTACAGTATTCTTGGATTTAGACCCTTCCTTTGCATGACTTGGTATATTTCATTCCATTCCCTTCTGGCCTGATGAGTTTCTGTTGAGAAATCAGTTGCTAGTCTGATGGGGGTTCCTTTGTATGTAACTGTCTGTCTCTCTCTGGCCGCTTGTAAGATTCTTACTTTGTCGTTGGTGTTTGCCAACTTAACTATAATGTGCCTTGGCGTCGGTCTTTTGGGGTTCATTTTGCTTGGAACTCTGTGAGCTTCTTGGATTTGTGTGGGTTTTTTCTTCCCTATATCAGGGAAGTTTTCTGTTATTATTTCTTCAAACAGGTTTTCTATTCCTTGCTCAGTTTCCTTTCCTTCTGGCACCCCTATTATCCTGATGTTGTTTTGTTTTGTATTGTCCCGAAGTTCCCTTACGCTCTCCTCAATCTTTCTAATTTTTGTTTCTAGAAGCTGTTGTAATTGGGTATTTTTTTCCATCTTGTCTTCTAGCTCACTTATGCGGTCCTCTGCTTCATCTAGTCTACTCTTGATGCTTTCTATTGAGTTCTTTACAGCAGCGATGTCATTTTTCATTTCTTCTTGGTTCTTCTTCATTTCTTCTTGGTTCTTACTCATATTGTCGAATTTGTCTTCCATCCTTTTCAGCCACTTTATGACCATTTCTCTGAATTCTTTCTCTGATAGGTTGTTTGCCTCTAAATCGTTTACTTCCTTTTCTGGTGATGCCTGCTTCTCTTTCCTGTTTGGGCTGTTTCTTTGTCTCCCCATGGTCTCTCTTCTCCGGATGTCTGGTTATATAGATTTCTCTCTCTGGCGTTGATTTAAAGGTATAAAATACAACACAACCAGGCACAACAGACAAGGCACTGAACAGAATTGTATTCACGATATTGATAACCTCCAATAAAGGTAACCACCAGAGAAAGACAAATTAGGGAATAGGAGTGGAAGAGGGAGAGTAAAAAGAAAGAACAACAACGAAGAAAAAAAAAAACAACAACAAAGAGTGTGAATCTGAACTTGGGAAAAGAGCAGAAAGAAAGAAAAGAAAAAACAGAAAAGAAAAAGAAAAGAAAAAAAAAGTAAGAGAGACAAGAATGATACTAAGAGAGAAAAGGGGAACAAACTATATATATGGGGAGTAAACTCCACTAGAACAACCACTATTCCCAGTAAATTCTAGCAACACGAGCCTGGAGATTAATACAAACTGCAACAGCAGCTAATATCAAGTGAGGCAAGGGAAAACAAAAGTAAAAAACAAACAAAAACAAAGCAAACAAAAGAACCAACCAAACCAACAAAAAGAATAATCAAAACAATCTCATAAAAAAGCATAAAAATTCAATCTAATCAACATTCAAGCAAACAACAACAAAAGGCCCGAGAGAAAAATAATTTTTTAAAGGTAGCGTAGAGAGAGGTTTGTATGGATTTGGAGCAGGGGGTTGGGAATTAGATATATAAGTAGGGTGAAGTTTTAGCAGGGAGTAAACTGAAAAAGTAGGGAAAATCTAAAGCCAGAAAGGGTTAAGATAAACTGGGGACCAAAAGGGGAAAGGTTAGAAGGAGAGTGATGGCATAATTTTAGCTTTGAGATAGGGTAAAGCGATTGTAAGGGAAAGATGCAAATCGAATGTAGGACACTAATCCAAAAATAAAAGAAAGGGAAAATCTAATGACATTAAAAAAAAAAAAAAAAGTAAAATAATAGTAATAATAGTGCTGATTGAAAATAAAAATGTAATAATTAAAAAGGTGAAAATCAAGTGAGGAAAAAGAAAAAAAATATTAGTTTCTTAAGTAAAAGATGCAAAAAATGAAAATAAAAAAATATGAGAATAAAAAAATTAAAAAATTGAAAAAATAATTGAAAATTAAAAAATAGGAAGACTAAAATGTGCAGTAGCGGCTGTCATTCACTTCCTCTATTATTCTGTTTGGTACGCCTTTTTCCCAGTCTGGGCGGTATTTCAGTTCAGCTTCATTCCAGGGCTCCTCAGTGTTGGAAGCCAGTCCTGCTTTTTAAGCCAGCCCTGTCTTAATTTCTCGTATTTATTTTTGATTACACCAGAGACAATTAGCGTTTCAGCCCCTGGGTGGCAGTGTTTCTGAATTGACTTCCGGGCCTCTCTAGCTCTTTTTTTCTTTTTTTTTTCCCCCTTCTATGGCACTCACTACCAGTTTGTGGAGGTGTGTGCCTCAGAGCTGCCTCTCTGATGGTCACACGCAGCTCTGGTCCCCAGGTTCCGAAAAAACACCTTCCCCCTGCAGTCTTTCAGGGTTTCCACCTGGGTTTACCTCTGTATTGGGCTTAGCAATCAGAGTCGGAAAGAGCCCAGGTGTGCGGACCGTGGGTCTGTGCCCCAGACTGAGGATACTGCGCTCCTTTGAAAATTCTTAGTCTGACCCTCCTCGTCAGATTAAAATGAGTTGCTTTCAAGAGGTCACTTCTGTTAGCAGCTCAGAAGACCCCCCTCCTCATTCACGGATCACGGCAGTTCCAACTGCCGCTGATTTTTCTAGGCACAGACCTCCCGGCTCCTGCCGGTCCTGCGGCTGCCGCACTTCCCTCACCCAGCGCTTCCCTCACCCACCGCGGGGATTAGAAACCACAGCTTATTTCAGACAAAATCTGACCTTTCCGTGGTGCAGTGAAGAGTTTCTTTGAATCCAAGTGTTTGCGCTGATAGTGGACCGGTGGTCTGGTGCTCCCAGCAGTTCAATGTTTGCAGTTGTCGCGGAAAGTCAGGTTTCCACTAAAATCCTCCTTTCCTTGCAAGATGGCGAGGCGCCCGGCGAGCCCGCAGCTCCAGGAGGGGACCCAGCCCCTGTGGGTGCTGCGCGGTGAGAGGAACACTGCCCAGCACTCCCCCGCCTTCTCCTGGAGTTTAGCTGTCCCTTGGCTTGCCCACATACACTCCCTCTGCGAGCCTCTGCTGCTCCGACTCTCCGCCCCAGGAACAGACTCCAAACCCGACTCTATTCCGTCGCCATTTTTTTCCTCTTCTCTTGTGCAGGAGTTTTAATACACGCCAGCTGATGTTGCAACATGCACTAAGACATATCCCAGCTGTGTGCATTTGTTAACTTATGGTGACTGATGAATGCATGCATTTATTAGACCTATTCAGTATAAATTTTCAATTAAAATAATACATAAAGAAAACATTTATGTGAAATTAAACTTTTCATACATAATTTTTAATTACACAAATGTGTCTGTATAAGTAAAAAGAAGTAAACTAATAAAATTGTCAAATTTTTAACACACACATTCAGAATATCTACTTTATTATGTAGTAGAATTTTGGCCTTAGCAGATACCTCCTCAGCCAAATTAGTCATTTATATAGAGGTTTAACTGTATATTCATTATTATCATTGCTTTATTTATTATTAGTATTAATGTACTTTTGTCTACTTCGGTCTATGTCCATAACTCCTTCTTGTCCTAACTCCTTCCTGTGCTCTGTTGTACATCTAGTTGTGACAAATTGCAACGGTCAAAGTATCAATTGGCCTTTAAATTTCTAACATGTAGGTTCAGTAGAATTAAGTGGTAAAAAGAGTTTTCCATGAAAAAGTGTGAACATAGAAAAGAAGACATCCTACCTAATAAAAGAGTAATATGCAAATTAACCATCACTCCACTACACCCACAAGGCAGGCCCACCAACTTTGCCACCAGCCAATCAGAGCAAGTATGCAAATAAACCCAACCAAGATGGCTACAGCCACAGAGAGCAGGAGGGAGGCTGAGTTTCCCAGGCAATGGAGGAAGCCAAGCTTTCCACCTGCCCTTGCCGGCCTAAGCCTCCACTCAGGGCTACAAAGTTTCAATTATAGAAGGTAAACAAATCCAAACAGAAATAGTGGCAGCCACGGAGCTAGCAGGAGGCTTGGCTCCGCTCCAGGCTACAAAGTTTTAATTATAGAAGGTAAATAAATTCCATATACCAGGGCCTCCATTTGGGTCGCCAGGGGTCGTGGCTGGCCTGCAAACCACCACAGGCCCCTTGCTCAGGCCACCCCATGCCCCAAGGGAACCCCCACCCTGATCTGGGACACCCTTCAGGGCAAACCAGCTGGCCCCCACCCATGCACCAGGCCTCTATCCTATCTAATAAAAGAGTAATATGTGGATTGACCATCACTCCAACACACAATATGGCTGCCCCCATGTGGTCAAAGATCCTGGCCCCATGTGGACACAAGATGGCTGGCACAAGATGGCCAGCAGTGGAGGGCAGTTGGGAGGCACCAGGCCTGCAAGGGAGGGCAGTTGAGAGGGACCAGGCCTGCAAGGGAGGATAGTTGGAAGTGATCAACCCTGCAGGGGAGGGCAGTTAGGGGTGACCAGGCCGGCAGAGGAGGGAAGTTGGGGGCAAACAGGCTGGCAGGAGAGCAGTTAGGCATCAATCAGGCTGGCAGCAGAGTGGTTAGGGGGTGATCAGGTCGGCAGGCAGAAATAGTTGGGGGCAATCAGGAAGGCAGGCAGGCGAGCAGTTGGGAGCAAGCAGTCATGGATTATTAGAGGGCAGTCGGAGGGGTCCCAGATTGGAGAGGGTTCAGGCTGGGCTGAGGGACGCCCCCGCCTCCGTGCACAAATTTTGTGCACTGGGCCTCTAGTTATAAATAACAGGAAAAGTGATTTCAGAGTAAAGATGTCCAGGTACGTTAAATGACAATATAATAAATGAGTACATAATCCAGGAGATGAAAGTTCCTTAATTAGACATTTTTCATTTTTATATTACCTACTATGCAAAGTAGATTTGATCAGTGTGTTTTAGATCTCTCAGTAGAGTTCGCTTTCATGTGCTTTTTCAATTTGTACAGGTGTTCTTGATGTTCTTACTTTTAGTGCTCTCAGTACTTATTGATCTGATGATGATTGCATACATTCATGCTATAAATAAAAACTGGCATGGATATGTAAATTATTGAATGCAATTTGACAAATTACTAATATATACCTTTGCCCCAAACACTCTGTCCAAATTTGTGCTCAAGACCATTAATTTATTTCGGCCTGCATTATTCAATTATGTTTCCCAAATGTGTAGTGCAGTGTCTTCACATTATGTGTTTTTTGTTTTGTTTTGTTTTGTTTTATTCATGGAAGAAAGTAATAAATCAGTATTGTCAGGAAGGCTTGTACCAGATTTCTCATTTTCACAAGTATTTGCATTTTTGAGGCAAAAATATTTTGTATTTTTCATATAAGATATGTATATGTATTTTTGCTTATGATATAAACTTATATGAAGGTTGAAGTTGAGAATTATCTTACAATTCTAAAACTGTGGGGATTCAGATGTTAGTGTCCCATAAGAAAATATTACCCCCCACAAAGCTTTCCTCCATCCTTTTGATTTCCTTGGCATTTCTGAAGATATTTTATTTTGTCTTCAGTGCACTCCTATCTCCAATTGCTACCCTTCTAGATTGCTTTTGTTACATTTAATATCAAGAGTATAATCTATACTAATAAAAGGGTAATATGCCAATTAGACCAGATGTCTTCCTGATGACTTTCCGGATGTCCTTCTTGACAAAGTCGGGCCCATGGTGAAGCCACCCAGTGTCCTGGGCCCCTGCGGCCAGCCCGGACGAAGCCGGCCTGGGTCCCAGGTGCCTGTGGCCAGCCAGAGGGAGGGAAGCTTGGGTTCTGGGTGCCTGTGGCTGGCTGGAGGAGGGAAGCCTGGGTCCCAGGTGTGGGGGCCAAGGCAGAGGCGGTTAGGGGTGATCAGGCCAGCAGGGGAGCATTTAGGGGCAATCAGGCAGGCAGGCAGAGGTGGTTAGGAGTGATCAGGCAGGCAGATGTAATTAGGGGTGATCAGGCAGGCAGGCAGAGGGGTTAGGGGGTAATCAGGCAGGCAGGCGAGCGGTTAGGAGTTAGTGGTCCCGGATTATGAGAGGGATGTCTGATTTCTGGTTTGTAGGATTGGGCGTAAACCAGCAGTTGGACATCCCCCAAGGTATCCTGGATTGGAGAGGGTGCAGCCTTGCCTGAGGGACCTCCCCACCCCATGCAAAATTTCGTGCACTGGGCTTCTAGGAAGATATAAACACATATAAGTAATATCCATATAACCCATGCTACTATTCAAGTACCACCATTGTCTATTGTTGACTGAACATTATGGTACATACTACAATATATAAAAGACATTGATAAATTCTTTTTTATATCCCCACAGTTTTGTCAAATTGACCAATCCCTGTACCTTAACTACCACCTCCCTTCTCACTCTTATTGATAGCTTAACACATTGCGGGCAGATTTTCGGTTTTTCATATTACACAGTGTTTTACATAAATGTTAAAGGCATGCCTTAAAATTAACTACCCATTGCAGTTTGAAGTTATTTATTACATGTTTTTACAAGCTAATATCTTTTTAAAGTATGATACTTTGTAAAATGTTTTCTGTACTCATTCAATAGAAACTTATTTGGCCACTGGGTAAAGCTAGCAATGAAACTACTGGTGTACAATGTCTTAAGTCACATTTTTCCAAAATATGAGTAATTATCAATTAAAGCACAATTTTGTACCTTTCAACCAAGTAAAAGATACTGGAATAGGAAATCATACGTGTCATAGATACCCCTAAAGATGTGAATACTTGTAAAGATTCTTGTCTCTGTGTGTGTGTGTTTGTGTGTATTTATATTCATGCATACACAAATCCAACTGCTTCTTTCCTTTACATGAAATTCTTGAGTTACTTACCAGCAG
Organism: Eptesicus fuscus; assembly: GCF_027574615.1. Classification (NCBI taxonomy): domain Eukaryota; kingdom Metazoa; phylum Chordata; class Mammalia; order Chiroptera; family Vespertilionidae; genus Eptesicus; species Eptesicus fuscus. The sequence continues at coordinate 34,823,396 of NC_072478.1, forward strand.
AAAAATTAATGGTTCCATGGTCCTTTCTAGCTATAGCCATATTCATTGATAGTTTGTATTTTCATTTGAGATCACCCCCTTTTTGTCTCTGGATTGATTACATTCTAGTTGTAGTTACCTAGCAGCAAGACTTTCCCAGTTCTACAGACCATGGCAACTGCTTAAAGTTCCTCCTCATTGTGACTCTACAATCTCCATTAAACTTTCCTTCTACTTTTCAATAGGAATAAATGTGACTTGTCCCCATCCTATATGCGCCCTACAGTATAAACATTTTAGCTTCAATAATGTTGATTACACTGTTGCCTTGGTCTCAGATTTTCTCAACAATGAACCATACTGTTGTTCAAGTATGTCAAGTTCCTGAAAAAGGTTTAACCCTATTTAGAATATTTTACAAGGAACCCAGACATCAATAATCATCAGTAACTTTTTCTATAAGGTCAATGAAATAACAGAGACATTTCATATCTGCACATAAATATGTCTCATTTGTGAATAAAACCACTGTCAGTAGGAAAAGGATATTTAGAAGAAGAGAGAGGTGAGTAAAAAGTAGAGTGGGAATAATTTAATAGGTAAATTGACTAGCCGGCAGTTTAAAATTGCCAATATGAGCAGACCCATATTTAGTATCCTACCCGTGGGAGAGGTTTGTTGGTAATGTCTGCCCACTGGATACCTGTCAGTGTCTTTCTATTTTCCCTCCAGTTTAGTAACTCCATTACAAATTTTCATTTATTGCCTCATGGAATTTTTCACTTTCTCTCTAGCTTTAATCACAACTATTTATAAAGCATCTACTTAAAACTATGACTGTGTTAAATTCTCTGTTGTGTTTTTCTAAGGCTACTATAACAAAACACCACAAGATGAGTGATTTCACAGAGATTGATTGCCTGAAAATTCTAGAGAATAGAGTTCCAAAATCAGCGTCCAAATGTCATAATCTCTGAAGATACTAGGGAAGGATTTATTCTAGGCTTATCTTTTGACTCCCAGTTGTTCCTAGCCCCGTGCAGCATGATTCAGTTTGGACACGATTCTTTTCCCCTGCCTTAATTTGCCACTTTAAAAATTGAATTAGCCTTCCCTCCCCAAATTCCAGTTACCTGATCTTAACTAATTATGTCTTTTTGTCTGCTATGGCTTTATTCCCAAATTAGAACACGTTTTGTGGTACTCAGAGTTTACCAAACATTCAAAGAAGAAATAACATCTATCCTTCTCAAACTATTCCAAAAAATTTAAGAGGAAGGAACACTTCCGAGCTCTTGCTATAGGCTAGTATACCCCTAATTCCAAAACCAGATAAAGACACTCCAAAGAAAGAGAATTATAGGCCAACATGCCTGATGAACATAGATGCTAAAATCTTTAACAAAATGTTAGTAAATCAGATCCAGCAATACATTAAAAAGATCATACATTATGACCAACTGGGATGTATTCTGAGAATGTAAGGCTGGCACAAAATTTGCAAATCAATAATTGTGATACAACACATAAACTGATTGCAAGACAAAAATTACATGATTATATCAGTAGATCCAGAAAAAGCATTCAACAAAACCCAACACCCATTTTTGATAAAAACTCTCAACAAAGTAGGAATAGAGGGATCATACCTCAACATAATAAAAGCCATATATATTACAAACCTACAGGCAACATCATAGCAATGCACAGAAACTAAAACCATCTCACCTAAGAAGAGGAACAAGATAGAGATGCCCCTTTTCACCACTCTTGTTCAACATAGTACTGGATGATTTGCTATAGCTATCAGACAACAAGAAGAAATAAAAGGCATCCAAATTGGAAAGGAGGAAGTAAAACTGTCATTTTTTGCAGATGACATGATATTTTACATAGAAATCCCTAAAGACTCTATCAAAAACTTCTAGATTTAATAAATGAGTTCAGCAAATTGCAATATACAAAATTAACACTCAGAAATATATGGAATTTTTATGCACCAATAATGAACTCTCAGAAAGAGAAATTGAAAAACAATGCCATTTACCATTGCAACAAAAATTTAAGATACTTAGGAATAAATTTAAGCAAGGAAGTAAAAGACCTGCATTCTGAAAATGACAGGATGTTGAAAATAGAGATAGAGGAAGATATAAGCAAGTGAAAGAATATACCATGTTCATAGATTGGTAGAGTCAACATCATTAAAATGTCCATACTACTCAAAGCAATCTATATATCCAATGCATTCTGTAGTATAATACCACCACACAGACCTAGAACAAACTCTTCAAAAATTTATATGGAACCAAAAAAGACCCTGAATAGCCTCAGCACTCTTGAGAAAGAAGAACAAGGTTGGAAGAATCACAATACCAGATATCAAGTTATATTATAGAGCCATTATACTTAAAAAACCTGGTATTGGTACAAGAACAGGCATATAGATAAAGAGAACAGAACAGAGAACCCAGAAATTGACCCAAGCCATTATGCTCAATTAATATTTGACAAAGGAGGCAATAGAATCAAGACAGTCTCTTCAATAAATGGTGTTGGGAAAATTGAACAGGTACATATAAAAAAATGAAACTAGACCATCCACTTACACCATAAATAAGATTAAACTCAAAATGTATAAAAAACTTAAATGTAAGTCATAAAACCATAAAAATCTTAGAAGAAACCATAGGCAGTAATATCTCAGTCATCTCTGGGAGCAATATGTTTGTGGATACATCTCCTAGGGCAAAGGAAACTAAGGAGAAAATAAACAAATGGGACTACATCAAAATAAAATGCTTTTGCCCAGCAAAAGAAACCATCAACAAAATGAAGAGATCCCACTGAATGGCAGAACATATTTGCTAATGATACATCTGATAAGAGGTTAATATGGAAGTCATACAACATAACAAAAGGAAGACACATAATCCAATTAAAAATGGGCAAAGCACCTAAATAGACACTTCTCCAAAGTGGACATACAGATGGCCAAGAGACATATGAAAAAATGCTTAAAGTCACTAATAATCCAAGAGATTCAACTTAAAACAACAATGAGGTATCATCTCACACTTGTCAGAATGGCTATCATCAACAAATCAACATAGGACAATTTTGGCATGGATGTGGAGAACAGGGAACCCTACCTAGTACACTGCTGGTCAGAATGGATCCTGGTACAGCCACTGTGAAAAACAGTATGAAGTTTCCTCGAAAAAATAAAATATGGAACTCACATTTGACCCAGTGATCCCACTTCTAGGAATATATCCTAAAAAATCAGAAACACCAGTCAGAAGTGATATATGCACCCGATGTTCATAACTAAGATTTGGAAACAGCCTAAGTGCCCATCAGCAGGTGAGTGGATTAGAAAAAACCACACCTGTTATATATCTACACAATGGAATACTATGCAGTTGAAAAAAAGAAAGAACTCTTACCATTTGAAACAGTGTGGATGGACCCGAAGAGTATTAAGCTAAGGGAAATAAGCCAGTCAGAGAAAGACAAGTATCACATAATCTTACTAATATGTGGAATCTAATGAACAAAATAAACTGATGAACAAAATAGATGCAGAGACAAAGAAGCATGGAACAGACTGACACATTTCAGAGTGAAGGCAGGGGTAGGAAGCGGGTAATGATTAACTGGTGAATTTATATGCATATATGCATAGTCCATGGACACAGACAGTAGTGTGGTGAAGGTTTGGGGTGGAGCAGGAACAGGATGGAGGGGGGCATTGGGAAAAGTGGGGGGCATCTATAATACCCTCAACAATAAAAATACATAAATTGGAAAATAAGAAAAAATTGAAAGGGATCCAAAAATGATGGGAATGAAATAAAAGAAAATAAGCTAGAGAAGAAAATATATATTAAGTCCTACTCAAGTGGATGCCCATTTTCAAGATCATGTATCTTTACTCAAAGATCCTGAGAACAAGCAATCTATATCATGCATCATTTTTGTTTTGATTTGTAGAGTTTTTGGAGGAAGCTGTTTACTTCCCAAAGTCATCTAGTTATGGAAATATTGTAGTGTATCTCTCATCAAATCTCTAGTAGGATTGGATGTCCAGTTTTATAATCAGAAGCACAATCTTATGAAGAACAGTGACTTTATTAGTCTACTAGACGTCCAGGGCATAATTCATGCACTGGTGGGGTCCCTTTGCCTGGCTGGCATTTGGGGTTGTTCGGGGCCAATGGGGGCCGGCTGGTGGGGGAGGGACCCAAAGAGGTTGGCTGGCCAGGGAGGGACCATGGTAGGGCTCCAGAGCATGTCTGGTCTATCTTGCCCTGTCCCAATCTACTGGACCCCAGCAACAGGCTAACATACGGGTCCAAGCATCTTACCCCTGGTGGTCAGAGTGCATCATAGCGACTGGTGGAATGGTTGAATGAATGGTCGAATGAATGGTTGGACACTTAGCATATTACGCTTTTGTTATATAGGATGTCCTGGAGTTGAAAACATTATTCATTATTAAGAGCATCTGAAATAGTAATTTTAGGCTGAGTTCTTCAGAGCTTGACATTTTTCTGTTTTCTCTTTCAATGTATTAATTCGCTGTCATAGTTACATATAATATAGAGTTATATCCATCTTTGTCCCTTTTTTATTTTTTATCCTTATCTGCAGATATTTTTAGGGAGAATACAAGAGAGAGGGGGAAAAACAGAGAGGAACATCGATGTGAGAGAAACACATCGATTGGTTGCCTCCTGCGCCCCGACCTCGTTGTCGGAACTATATCAGGTCCCCGGATAGGCAAGGCTGGTGGGAGCACAGAGGCCTTGTTAGCAATACACCAGAATGGCCAAAGGCTGCTCTGGGCATGAGCCTAAATGGAATGTTGAAGGACTCTGAGCCTGGGAATCCTAATCAGGCCAAGATACCATAAACGGGTGCAAGGACACTTAGTACACTGTGTCCTTTGTAGACAATATGATTGATGTGACTATTGCCAAGAAGCCTTCTTTGTCTAAATGGTATAAAAGTAGGTTACTGACCAGTCTAGTCAGCTGAGGATAGAGGTAGAAGAAGTCTGCTGGAGTATGGAGAGAGAGCAACTAGGATGGAGTTTTGTGAAGAAGTCTGCTAGAGAGAGCAGCTGGGCAGGAGAGACAGGAGAAGCTGCTGAGCCGGAGAGTGTAGATACCACTACCATGTGAGGCGGTGAGTCTAGGAGGGAGCATGAGGCTGCTCAGTTAATAGCTGTGGGTACAGAGACTGATGCTGTTTATGGGAAAGATATAAGTTCACCAGCCGGTGTCTGGCTGCCTGCCTGTGAGGACTTTGCTGTGAGGATTGTTCTGCAATAAAGACTCATTCTTCTATACCCACAACCTCTCATTGCTTCTCCGTCCAAGACCCGGTGTCCTAGGAGGTCCATTCCCAGGCAGAGGGACTCAGACCCCACACCTGTTACTAGAGAGCAGAGGATAAAGGAGGAACTTGGACTAAGTTCCCAACCGTTTGTACAGTGGGCAGGGTTCAAGCAGGAACCAGCCTTGGCTTAGTCGGATAGGAGGATTTAGAAGAATACATGGACTCACAGCCACCCAGAACCACTCAGAGCACCAGAGCTCGTTCAGGGCTCTGCTAGTGCTCTGACACAGGGCCATGCCTGGGAGGAGCCTGCAATCCAGGTACAAACCGGGACCCTTTGATCTGCAGGCCGACGTTCTATCCACTGAGCCAAACTGGCTAGGGCAGTATGTCCCGTTTAGAAATGAAACCTTATCCCCTGAGTATATAACTATGAACAATACTCTACTTTTCTGAGAGTATATGACAAGATAAGAATGTATCAAAGTGGGATATGTCATGGGAGAAATAAAACCAAGAACTTGAGTCTTTTGTGATAATTTCATTTAGCAAGCATTTATGGCAATTTTTCAAGTGTTGGTTGTGTGTTTCTTTTTTTTTCCATTACAGATAATAATAGAACTTTAGATCAAGGCAGACTTAGCTGTTTTGAAACTTGGATAGGTTTGAATTTAAAATGTCATCAGCTCTTTTTAAAAATTCAGATCTCTGAAGAATGAGGTAGACCTTAATGTTTCTATTTGATATGATTATTTTGCATACACCTGAAGTATTTTGCCCATAAAATGAGCTGTTTTTTTTTTCTTTTGAGAATAGCAAAAATATTCTCCAGGTAGAAAAAATTAAAATGTTAATTATTGTAGCTATAGTTATTTTTATACTTTGGTCTTTTAACTTTTATAATAGTTAAAACTGATTCATAGTTTACCATTGCAGTATTAAAATATTTTGAATTTTACTACATATTTACCATTGCTGGTGAATATTATACTTTCAAATGTTTTCTGTTTTACTTAGCATTCTTTTGTTTCAACTTTAGCATTATTTGTAAGGCACTTCTTATGATAAACTCTCAGCTTTTTTTTTTTTTTAAGGATTATTGTTTTCTCTCCTGCATTTCTGGGCAATTTGCCAGGTAGAGTATTCTTCTTTGGCAGTTTTTTCTTTAAGCGCTTTTCACATATCATCCCACTCCCTCCTGGCCTGCAAGATTTCTGCTGAGAAATCTGCAAATGACTATGGGAGTTCCCTGGTATGTGATGAATCCCTTATTTTTTGCTTCGGTTGTTCAAAGCTCCTTGAAACTGAATGGTCATATCCCTCCCTAGATTTGGGAAGTTTCAGCCATTATTTCTCTAAATAAACTTTCTACTCTCTTCTCCTTTTGAGTCTCCCATAATATGTACATTTTATTACAAAGGTCATATATGCTTTCATTTTGTTTCTTTTTTGTTCCACTAACTGCCTAATATTAAATAGCTTGTATATGAAAAGTTCATGGATTCTTTCTTTTTCCAGGTGCATAGACAGGTATGCCTCTCAGTTTTTCCCTGGGGAGCAAGACCCAGGTTATAGGGTTTCTTCCAGATTCACAGTTAAGCTGAGGTCTGCAGCCCATCGTCTGAGAACATGGACAGGCACGATTCCTAAAAGGTCTCTGGAAAGGCAGGACTGCTACTAGACCATGACTAGGATGGTTTGGAGGCAAGTTACAGGGCTGTTTCAAGATCTACAGTCAGAATGAGTTCTATGGCCTAACTTCCAGGGGAACAGACAGGTTGATCCCTCTCTGGTCCCTTGGATAATCTTGCTGGTGTCAGGAGCAAGGACAAGCTGAGCTTTAGACCTGTCCACAAGGGGATAGGGCTATTTTTTTGGTTTATATCTTGGCCTGACCACCTGCAAAAATGACCGGAGAACTGGATGGCTGGGGCAGTACAGGATGGCCATGTCCTTCGGGGGGGTGGGGGAACTGCAATAGGATCACGCAGATCTGTTTCACACACTCAGTGATGGATTGCGGATTGCTAGCAGTAGTGATGGCCTGTTCAGTTGAGTTGGAGAGCATATCCCCTGCTACCTGGACTTGAGCCCCTATTCTCTCTGATATTTTATTTATTTATTTTATATATTTATTTTTTTAAAAATAAATCTTTATTGTTCAGATTATTACAATTGTTCCCCCCTTTCCCCCCCATAGCTCCCCTCCACCTGGTTCCCACCCCACCCTCTGCCCTTACACCCCCCCACTGTCCTCATCAATAGGTGTACGATTTTTGTTCAGTCTCTTCCTGCACCCCCACACCACTTTCTCCCCAAGAATTGTCATTCCAGTCCCTTTCTATGCCCCTGATTCTATTATATTCACCAGTTTATTCTGTTCATCAGATTTTTTATTCACTTGATTTTTAGATTCACTTGTTGATAGATATGTATTTGTTGTTCATAATTTTTATCTTTACCTTTTTCTTCTTCTTCCTCTTCTTAAAGAATACCTTTCAGCATTTCATATAATACTGGTTTGGTGGTGATGAACTCCTTTAGCTTTTTCTTATCTGTGAAGCTCTTTATCTGCCCTTCAATTCTGAATGATAGCTTTGCTGGGTAGAGTAATCTTGGTTGTAGGTTCTTGCTATCATCACTTTGAATATTTCTTGCCACTCCCATCTGTCCTGCATAGTTTCTGTTGAGAAATCAGCTGACAATTGTATGGGTGCTCCCTTGTAGGTAACTAACTGTTTTTCTCTTGCTGTTTTTAATATTCTCTCTTTGTCTTTTGCTCTTGGCATTTTAATTATGATGTGTCTTGGATTCTTTTTGTTTGGGGTTCTGTGTGCTTCCTGGACTTGTAATTCTATTTCTTTCACCAGGTGGGGGAAGTTTTCTGTCATTATTTCTTTAAATAGGTTTTCAGTATCTTGCTCTCTCTCTTCTTCTGGCAACCCCCATAATTCTGATGTTGGTATGCTTGAAGTTGCCCCAGAGGCTCCTTACACTATCTTCATATTTTTGGGTTCATTTTTCTTTTTGCTTTTCCAGTTGGGTGTTTTTTGCTTCTTTGTATTTTAAATCTTTGACTTGATTCTTGCGATCCTCTAGTTTGCTGTTGGACCTCTATATATTATTTTTTATTTCAGTCAGTGTATGCTTATTTCTAGTTGGTCCTTTTTCATATCCTTGAGGGTCTCACTAAATTTATCGGACTTTTTTCTAGAAAATTCTTGAAAAACCTTATAACTGTGGTTTTGAACTCTATATCCAGTAGTTTGCTTTCTTCCATTTCTTTCATTTGTGACCTGTTTCTTTGTCTCCACATTTTGGCTGCTTCCCTGAGTTGATAGAGTGGCTTTGTGTGCTAGGTGTCCTATAGGGCCCAGTGGCTCAGCCTCCCCAGTTACCTGAGGTGGACACTCTTGGTGCACCCCTTTGTGGGCTGTGTGCACAGTATTGTTTTAGTTAAGCCTTGATTGTTGTTGGTATTACTGGGAGGAATTGACCTCCAGGCCTATTGGCTGTGAGGATCAGCTGTGTCTATGTTGGGAGAACTTCTGTGCTAGAGACACCATTATGAGGCAAAACTTGCTTCAGTGGGTCTTTGGTGCTCACTGAGTCTTCCCCCTGAGTGTGTCCCTTATGGAGCTGAGGAGTTGTAATCTGGATGGTCTTACTCTGACCCTTGGGTACATTGGCTCTTGGATCTCTAAGGTGGTGCTAATTTAGCCTCTGCCTGAGGCCACCCAGCAGGAGCTATGGAGAGATCTGCAGATTCCTCTTCCTGTTTGGGTTTTGGAGGTGCCCAGATGAGGCCCATCTGTGAAGCAATGCAAGCTGCTGTGGGACCTTGGGACTTCTTTTGGATGTTCTGGATCTCACTGACTCAGCTGCAGTTTGTTAGGTAAGTTTAGAATTCAAAGGACCAGGCCATTCATATGCAAAAGCCTCTGCACTCAGCTTGGATGGGGAAGAGTCTCAGGGCAGAGCAAACAATAATGGCTTCCTGTCTGCCCTGCCCTAAGAGGCCCCCTGGGTCTCAGTGTCCCTTGGTAATCACTGCAAGCACCTCTGAGAGAAAGCCCTCTTCAAGTTTCACCCGTTGCCAGACAGTCCAGTTTCTCCCCTTATAAGTCTGGGTCCCCAGAGTCTCACCTGGAACTGGAGTTCAGAACAGTCAGGAGTTTTTGTCTCCCTCCTGCTTGAAAAAGACAGCCACGTACTCAGTTGCCAGCCCTCTCCACGTGTGCACCTCCGTACCTCTGCACTTACGCAGCTCCTCTGAGTTTCAGTGTGCTTTTCTCTTTCCTTCTAGTTGTTGAATTTCCACTCAGCCAACCTTCCTGTGGTTCTGGATGATGTCAGTTTTGTCTTTTAGTTGTAGTTTTGGAGTGGTTGTGCGAGGTAGCAGTTCAGGTGTTCACCTATGCTGCCATCTTGGTTTCTCTCTCTCTGGTATTTTCTTGATCTCACAACCACCTTTCCCAATGAGAGAGCCACACTGACTAGCAGGGACCACCAGCCTCAGGGTGACTGGGGGTCTACTGGCAGCTGTGCTCTTAGTCATAGAGCTGCTGATGTCCTCTTCCAGTTTGTCAATGATTATAGCAAAGGTTTTGAAGATGGCAGTACTGAATCCAGCCAAAGTGATAATTCTCTCAGGACAATTCCCTTCTGAGATGTTGATAAGTGCATCACTCTTCTTGCACATTTTAACTGATTCTCCTTTCTTTCCCATGATACTGCTAACTTTCTTTCCAAGCGTAAGTAGCCGGATGGTGAGAGTAATGTTTAATCCACTTTCAATCACACCGGTGTCTATGTTGTGCAGTATTCTGGGGAACTGGACTTTGAATGGTCAAGTCTTTGGTCACTGGTGGGGGGTGGGGTGGGGGAGATTGAAAGCCCAAAACTGCAGGTGCCAGGTGACTGAGGGAAAAAGGGGAAGGACAGAATGGGAAAGGCGGGATGCCCAAGGTCAGAACAATAGGGGTGGGCAGGCAGGAGAAGGCACAGGCTGTGGCTGGCTGCTCCAGCTGCTGCCTCTGCTGGTCTGGACCCTTCCTCATATTTTTAGTTCATTTCCACATTGCATACTCAGCTCTTTGATGTCCTTAAAAACATAGCGATTTTTGAAATATAATTTAAATTTAAAAAAATATATTTTGAAATATGATTTGTATTTTCTAGTTTTTATTTTCTTTTTCTACCAGAGAAAACATGCTTCTAAAGATTTATGTGTCCTACAGAGAATTGTATTTTTTTTGAAACAAAAGCAACAACAAAATTTTATTTAAAAAAGTACAAAGGAGTTGAGTGGCAAGTGTTATTTTCTGTATTTCCACATTTTGAAGTAATTCTGTCCAAAAGTAAATGACGTCCAAAAGATGTTACAGGGCAGCAATGTAAAAAAATAAAAAAAATTAAAAGCTTCTGATGTCAGACTCCTTCCTGTGTTTTCCATTATACTAGGCTAATGGTGTACCAATTGAGGTCTGCTATAAATGAAATCACACCACTGAGAGAACCATGAGGTATTAGCAAGAAGATGTAGCTATTGCTCCTAGGACTGCAGAACAAAGGGAAGAGATGGGATTGTTGGAACCTGAGCCTTTGGAATAAGACCACTGGATCTAAGACTTTAAGCTGAGAAGGTTAGCCAACCTGATACTGAAACCTATGGGAGTTTGTGAAGGATTGAAAGATCTGACACTCTAAATCCTTAAAGTAGCATGTGTGGCATCGGAGACAGTATCTCTGAGCCTGACAGTGCTTTTTCATATATGTACATATACGAAATTATAATTATAATATTAGCTATAGAGATGGGGCAAAAGTAGGTTTACAGTCATTGGAATGGCAAATAATACAATAATAAATAATAAAAATAAATTTCATTACTAACAACTGTAAACCTACTTTTGCCCACCCCTGTAGTATATCCTACCTAATAAAAGAGTAATATGCAAATTGACCCTAACTTCACTACACCCTCCAGCCATGCCCACCAGCCAATCAGAGTGAGTATTCAAATTAACCCAACCAAGGTGGCTACAGCCACGGAGAAAATAGGAGGGAGGCTTGGGTTTCCCTGGTAACAAAGGAAGCCAAGTTTTCCGCGAGCCATTGTAGGCCTAAACATCCACTCAAGGCTACAAAGTTTCAATTATAGAAGGTAAACAAATCTAAAAAGAAATGGCGGCAGCCATGGAGCTGGAGAGAGCAGGCCACAATTGCCTACGGCAATGGAAGAAGCCAAGCTTCTGCAGCTCTGGCTGGCCTAGGCCTCAACCCCAGGCTACAAAGTTTCAATTATAGAAGGTAAACAAATCCAAAAAGAAATGGCGGCAGCCATGGAGCTGGAGAGAGCAGGCCACAATTGCCTACGGCAACGGAAGAAGCCAAGTTTCTGCAGCTCTGGCTGGCCTAGGCCTCAACCCCAGGCTACAAAGTTTCAATTATAGAAGATACATCAATCCCAAGAGAAATGGCTGCCAGCCCCGGAGGGAGCCCCAGGCTTGGCTCCGCTCCAGGATACAAAGTTTCAATTGTAGAAGGTAAATAAATTCCAGATACCAGGGCCTTTGCTTGGGTCACCAGGGGGCGTGGCTGGCCTGCAAACCACCACAGGCCCCTTGCTCAGGCCACCCCATGCCCCAAGGGAACCCCCACCCTGATCCAGGACACCCTTCAAGGCAAACCAGCTGGCCCCCACCCGTGCACCAGGCCTCTATCCTATCTAATAAAAGAATAATATGCAGATTGACCATGACTCCAACACACAATATGGCTGCTCCCATGTGGTCAAAATCCTGCCCCCATGTGGACACAAGATGGCTAGCAGGGGAGGGAAGTTGGGAGACACCAGGCCTGCAAGGGAGGGCAGTTGGAAGCAATCAACCCTGCAGGGGAGGACAGTTAGGGGTGACCAGGCTGGCAGAAGAAGGAAGTTGGGGGCAAACAGGCTGGCAGGAGAGCAGTCAGACATCAATCAGGCTGCCATGGGAGTCATTAGGGGGTGATCAGCCTGGCAGGCAGGCGAGCGGTTGGGAGCCAGCAGTCCTCGATTGTGAGAGGGATGTCAGACTGCCCGTTTAGGCCCGATCCCAGTGGTCATGGGATCGGGCCTAAACAGGCAGTCGGACATCCCTTGAGGGGTTCCAGATTGGAGAGGGTGCAGGCTGGACTGAGGGACACCCCCTGCCCCCGTGCACGAATTTTGTGCACTGGGCCTCTAGTACAGTAATAATGTGCAGACTGAAAGCTACTATCTTTGTAAAGACTAGAGCTGTTAATAAGGCATGACTGAACAAGAATAGATCCAGAGACAAATGGTAGGCTGGGAGGTTAGAGAACAACCAAAGGACTTGTATGCATGCATATTAATATAACCAATGGACACAGACATTGGGGTGGTAGGGGCTTGCCCAGGGTGGGAATGGCTCTGTGGGTGGAGGGGGAGAGTCAATTGGGGAAAAAGGAGACATATGTAAAACTTTAGACAATAAAAAAAAGGGAAATTAGAATTTACAAGTTTTTAAATGATATTATTAGTATAATGAACCAATGAAAAAATTTAGATTAATATATTGGTTAGGCAGCTGTGATTTGAGGTAAGCATATTCATAAGTCAAATAGTGAGAAAATTTTGCATTTTCATTTTACATTTTGCTTAGTGGTGACATGCTTGTTGATAGTTATGTACTAAACCTTTTGTTTCCTTCTAATTTTGCTGATGAAATTTCCATTATATAAGTACATTACTAAGTCACCTGTCTGGTAATCATACTGATTTATGGTAAAATAATGTCTTCTGTTAATATTTTTGAATTTAGTGCAAATAGGATTTATTAATTGCTGGAGTACTATATAATGGTTACTTTCCTCTATTTAAATAAGACAAAGATGATCTTAAAATCACGAGAAAAATTACATTTTATAAAGAACTACTTTCTCAAGTCAATCTTTATTGTACTGCAAAGCATCAGTGCTATTAATTAGGTTCAAATCCTGAGAGGCATTTGCTTTTAATATCCACAAGTTCTCCCCTCTGCACTCTCTACCAGAGTTCTAATTATATGTCTAAATTTAGATTTACTTTCACTCTCTAAAAGGACTTTTCTTACTGTTTTTCTATTTTTCCTTAGTTCTTCCATTTATTTTTTAATACCTTTCATTTTAATATTGAAAATGATGTATACATGATGGCATAAAACAAACAAAAATCCCTGCCTACCCTAATGAAACATATTTTTGTATTAAATCACAAATGAAGTTTTTGTTTTATTTGTAACTTACCCAAAATAAGGCAAGAGGTTGGAGCAGTAAAACTTGCCTATGAAACACACAAGGAAGAGGTTTCAGGAGATTTTGTTTTAAAACACTTTCTTTTTCCACAATGTCCAAGACTTTGGGTACAATGTGTTATTTTTTAAAGTTTTCATTAAAGTGTAATGCATACCAAAATTGACATATCACAAAGGTTTACAGATCAAAGGATTTTTATAGCAGAATATGCCTAGTTAAGCAATATTGAGATTAAGCAGGAACCCTGGGGCACTGTTGATGAGACTGTAAATTGGTGCAGACTCTGTGGAAAAGAGTATGGAGACTGCTAAAAAAATTAAGAGTAGAACTATCGTGGATGCTTTATCTGTGTCTGCTTACTTCTTCTTCTACTTTCATTTAGTGTCCCTGGACTTCTCTCTCTCATAATTTTCCTCTCACTTCCTTTCATGAAAAGCAACAACTGCCTCTCTATTTACACTTTTTCATGGAGACCTCCTTATTCCTACTTATTTCTCCTAAAACCTACATGTCCACAATGTGAAACCCAGCAGAGGAATATTTCCAGTCTTAAATTCCCCTGTGACCTACTGACCAGATGTCTGGTCCTAATTTGTTTGATTGCCAAGGACACTTGTGAACCACTAACCTGGTGGCCATCTCATTAAACCACTATGTACTTGTCTTTCTTACTCTGACAGCAACTCCCAAATCAAATCTGCACAAATCTTAAAGAATTTGAAGTCTCATTTATAAATTTCTTCTCTACCATTTTATCTACATTCTGACTGTATTTAGCAAGTATGTGGACAACCTATACAACATTCAGTTTATTTTACCTTTACAACTCATCTTCAATGACAAGCCATCAAGCTAAGGCTATGGGCTGCAGCATTCTCACTTTCAACTACTACAGCTCATACATCTTAAATAGTTTAGATGTAATTCTTAAATAGTTTATATGTATTTTCCTCTAGAGACCATTAATTCAAACACTCCTCCACCCAAACTAAACTGATTCTTAAACTGCTAAAACAAAAAGCTTTCCCTACTGGGAAAAATACTAGACTGTGTTTAGGAGGATGCTTAAAAAGAAGAAAAAATCAGAATTGAAATAGGATACCTGAAACCAAAGCCTGAAGGTTGTAGTTATGAACATACATTTGTATCAAACACTGTTATACTTCAATAGTTTGTCCCTTTTCATCCACAAGTTTTGTAATTTTCTGAGTTTCTATGTCTTCATTAATGCACAGAGAAGGGGGCTGAAATTCTATGTTGTTTTTGTTTTCACAAGTTGTTACTGCTGACTTTCAATCATGATAGCTTAACTGGTTAAACCAAGAATTCCCCATTGACCTTGTTTAATACAGGATTTGATATTTGCATTAAACTTTGCTATCACGTTGCAGATAGGAGAAAAGGTCTTGTTTTGAGCTAAACATTATCATCATTATGGTGACAAGAGCACCAACCAGGTTTACTGGGATGCTTTCTGAGTCCTAAAGTGTAGGCACTGCATTTCACAAAATGCCAAGAACACAAAAATATCTCATGCTAACCAGATGAAACCTTAGACAATAAACATCTCCAAATTGTGAATAAATCCCAATATCCTAATTTGGTTTCTATGACTCTATTTACATATACTTGCTCTATACTTGCTATAAAGTGTTGAGTAATGTTGTGATGGAAAGGGAAAGTTAATGAGTACTATTGCACTGTTGAGAATTAACTTAGCCCATATAAATCCTTGACATAATTTATTTCTTGGACATCAATTTGGGATCAGTCAATAAGAGAAAAATAGATGCCAAAAAATGTTGAGCTACATGTTGTCCTCATTACATTATTGTATTTGATGAATTCAGTGGCAGAAGCCCCTGAAAGAATATGACATTCTTAGTGTAATAATGCCAGTAACAGTAGCTTCAAGTTACAGTCAGACTTTCTATGCACCCTGTATAAATACTTTCATCTTCTTCTCTGTTTTCAAAATCATCGATATCTGTGTCCTAATTACCACATTTCCTTCAATTTCAGTAATGGCCTAAATAAATTTTTCATCAACTTAACAGCCTATTAAAAATACATAGTAGTGGATCCCAATGAAATAAAATAGAATGCGATATATTAAAGAAAGTGGATCTTCATCAAGATATGAACATATGGCAGGAAAAGATCTTGGAGTGGTGAGTGTGTGTGTGTGTGTGTGTGTGTGTGTGTGTGTGTGTTCATGCATGCACAAATACAGGGTACTTCTCTGCTCCATAGCTCACCTTCTTGAATGACTTATTATTAGAAAAAAGTTAGTAGATTTCATGATCCTTTCTAACTATGGATCAACCTGCTTATAGTTTCTACCACCTGTCATTATGAACAAGGTTTTGAGACTTCATATGGCAAAGAAAATATAAGTCCCTTCCCCCTTGTCTCTCATTTTTTTTAAATTTCTTTATTGATTAAGGTGTCACATATTTGTCCTCATCCCCCCATTCCCATCCCACACCCCTCCCCACGGATGCCCCAACCCCCTGTTGAACTTAACTGTTGGATAGGCTCATATGCATGCACACAAGTCCTTTGGTTGATCTCTCCCCCCTCCTCCCAACCTCCCCTATCCTCCCTCTGAGGCCCGATAGTCCGATCGATGCCTCCTTGTTTCTGGTTCTGTTCTTGTTCCTCAGTCTATGTTGTTCATCATTTCCCCTAGATGAGCGAGATCATATGTCACTAGATATATACTTATAAGAACTGAATGTGAGACGGGCAATAATAGTTATGCTGACAAGGCAAATGAATCAGTCTGTAGTGAGTTTCTTTCTGGACCAACAGTTCTTTTGAGACCCAATTTCAATGTCCACCAGTTCCTTATGTGTACATGTCAGGACTGACCCCTCAGCTCTGGATGGTGGACAAATGGTGGTAACGGAGGTCCGACTCCCTCTGGTTTGGTCTCGGCCGGACCCAGGGGCACGGCTTCACCAAGACTAAGGGGAACGTGACCTCACCCAGACCCAAGGGGCGCGTGGCCTCACCCGGGCCCGGGACCCAGCCTCACCCGGATGGATCCAGGGGCACACGGCCTCACCCGGACCCAGGATCTGGCTTCACCCGTACCCAGGGGCGCAAGGCCTCACCCGGACCCAGGGGCACATGGCCTCACCCAGGCCCAGGGACCCAGCCTCTCCCGGGACCAGGGGCGCAAGGTCTCACCTGGACCCAGCGGCGTGTGGCCTCACCCGGGCCCAGGGACCCAGCCACACCCGGGTCCAGGGGTGCGTGTCCTCACCTGGACCCAGGGGCGTGTGGCCTCTCCCAGAACCAGGGGCGCGTGGCCTCACCAGGACCTAGGTGCACGACGCCTCACCCGGATCCAGGGGCACGTGGCCTCTCCCAGACCCAGGGGCACGTGGCCTCACCCGGACCTAGGTGCACGAGGCCTCACCTGGATCCAGGGACACATGGCCTCACCTGGACACGGGGGCGCATGGCCTCTCCCAGATCCAGGGACACATGGCCTCACCCGGACCCAGGGGCGCGTGGCCTCTCCCAGACCCAGGGGCACGTGGCCTCACCCTGGCCTAGGTGCGCGAGGCCTCACCCGGATCCAGGGACACATGGCCTCACCCGGACCCAGGGGCGCGTGGCCTCTCCCAGACCCAGGGGCGCGTGGCCTCACCCGGACCTGGGTGCGCGAGGCCTCACCCGGACCCAGGTCCCAGCCTTACCTGGATCCAGGGACACATGGCCTCACCCGGACCCAGGGGCGCGTGGCCTCTCCCAGACCCAGGGGCACGTGGCCTCACCCGGGCCTAGGTGCGCGAGGCCTCACCCGGATCCAGGGACACATGGCCTCACCCGGACCCAGGGGCGCGTGGCCTCACCCGGACCTGGGTGCGCTTGGCCTCACCCGGACCCGGTTCCCAGCCTCACTTGGATCCAGGGACACATGGCCTCACCCGGACCCAGGGGCGCGTGGCCTCTCCCAGACCCAGGGGCGCGTGGCCTCACCCGGACCTAGGTGCGCGAGGCCTCACCTGGATCCAGGGACACATGGCCTCACCCGGACCCAGGGGCGTGTGGCCCCCCTTGTCTCTCATTTAATGAAGTTTTAGATTTAGCTAGTTAGCAAAAATACTTTCTGAGTTATACACACCATGCAACTGTCTAAAGTTCTTCAACACTGGGGCTTCACCAACTCCATATGAGCTTATTTCCAGTTTCTTTTTAATATGTGAATAAATCCAACCAGCTTCCTTACCCTCATCTTATGTGATCCCTACACACAGTTGAAACACTTCAATTCCAGTACTTTCACTCATATCATCCTCCTGTTTCCAGATTATTTTCTTAACATTGAATCATGTTTTTGAACACTTGTAGATTCAGGGGAAAAATTGCCTCCACTATAAAGCCTTCTCAAAAGAAACTACACATCACTAATCATTTAGAAATCTCTTTTGAATCTATACTAATAAAAGGATAATATGCTAATTAGACCAGATAGACCAGATGTCTTCCAGACGTCATTCTGGATGTCCTTCCTGACAAAGTGAGGGCCTGGGCAGCACCTGGGTGCCTGTTGCTGGCCCAGGTATCACCACCCGGGGTCCCAGGTGCTTGTGGCCAGGCAGAGAGAGGGAAGCCTGGGTCCCAGTTGCCTGTGGCCAGCTGGAGGAGGGAAGCTTGGGTCCTGGGTGTGGGGCTGAGGCAGAGGTGGTTAGGGGCGATCAGGCAGGCATGTGAGTGGTTAGTGGCGATCAGGCAGGCACACAGAGGAGTTAGGGATGATCAGGCAGGCAGGCAGAGGTGGTTAGGGGAAATCAGGCAGGCAAGCGAGTGGTTATGGATGATCAGGCAGGCAGGCAGGAGAGTGGTTAGGAGGCAGTGGTCCCAGATTGCAAGAGGGATGTCTAGCAGTCAGACATCCGTCAAGGGGTCCCAGATTTTGAGAGGGTGCAGGCCGGTCTGAGGGACCCCAACACCCCTCTGTGCATGAATTTTGTGCATGGGGCCTCTAGTATCAAATAATATCTCAGAGACATTAAATATCTGCATACAAAGCTACTTCATCTGAAAGGGAGAACAGTATTAAATTGTCAGCAAGAAAAGACAAATCTAAAATTTAGAGGAAGAGAGAGGTTCATAAAACAGAGTGTGGGGATCAAATTAATTATTAATATGACTAGCTAGCAGATGAAATGCTAATCTGGACATTTAGCAGATTAGCTGGGATGAACCATAGAAATAAATTTAGTTATGTAGTGTCCTCCTTGAGAGTTTAGCTGTGGAACATAGGAGATTTTGTCTGGCATTGTCTTCCAGTAACTTGCCAATACACTTCCATTTTAGTAAATACAGGCCCGTACTTTGTCCCTTAAATGGACTTTCTCATTTCCCCTCATTAGATTTTCTCATTTTTCCACTGCTTTGGTTACAAATAGATCATACAGAACAACATTTTTCCATGAGGTTTTGAATTTTGTTGGCTTAATTTAATGGTTCTGGAGTATCATTCATTTATCTACATATTAGATGAGTTGGAGGCATAAATATATGAGACTATCATATGCATTATGAGAAAAATTTGGCCCTACCCAATTTTCTATTCTTTTCTTTTCTACTCTTAATTAGAAGAATATACTAAGGATTAATTTAGCTAACTTAATTTTACTATGTGGTTTTCTTTTCATAATTGATTCTTCATTTCATCTTGCTTACAAGTCTTTACCCAGGTATAAAAGATGTATTATTGTTTAGATTTTGTTTCGATGATTAATAAATACTTGAAAACTATTTATTTATTTAAGACTATGTTAGTCATTGATTTGTTGAGTTTCTAAAGTTTGTTGTTTCACGTATTTGGGACAATCAAGAAATTATATATCACATATTTTAGTTTATTAACTTTGGGAAGGAGTAAAACTCTAATACATAGAGGTGAAATCTGGTTTCTTAGATTGTTGCTGATAAATAACTGCATTTGGCTATGAATAAAATGTGAGCAACTGGGGAAGGGGACTACCTAAGTATTTAAAAAGACCACCTTACTGTATTTAAAACACATTTTGATATGATAAACTCAGGAAGTCTATTTGATTAGTTAAGGTGTGTATTGATGGTTTACATAAGGAGTTAAAAATCTTTGGTAATGTTTACAGTAAGAATCAATTATCTATATTCAATTAGTCTAATATATAGGAAAAAAGTAATCTGGGAGAAGTTGAAAAATCATGCAATGTTTATATGGTTTCTTGAGAAAATAATTGAGCTCTGATGTATAGCCTTTATTTTCTGATATTTTGGGGGGTTTTATCTGGGGATTGAGAAAATATTAACCATTAGGTAATTTTTCAGGTTGTACTCAAAGTATGTAGAGACTTCCAGATTAATAATATTTTAGAAGGTATGAGGGCTAGATGGAATAAAATGGCAAGCATTGCAATTCTTAGAGAAAGGCAAAATAGGAAATTGAAAGAGTTAATAAAAAAGAAAAAGAGGAACACTTGTACACTGCTGGTGGGAATGCAGACTGGTGCAGCCCCTAGAGAAAACAGTATGAAATTCCCTGAAAAAATTTTAAAAAATTGAACTGCCATTTGACCCAAGTATTCCATTTCTAAGAATATATTCTAAGAATCCCAAATTATCAATCAGAAAGATTTACAACAGCTAAGATCTGGAAACAGCCCAAGTGCCCATCAGTAGATGAGTGGATACAAAAGCTGTGGTACATTTACACAATGGAATACTCTGGCAGTTTAGGAAAGAATGATCTCTTACTCTTTGAGACAGCCTGGAGGGACCTACAGAGTATTATGCTAAGTGAAATAAGCCAGTCAGAATAAGTTGTAAGTTCTTATCAAAAGAGGGGCTAAAGTAGGTTTACAGCTATTTGTATGGAAAATAAGACAATAATTAATAAATAAAAAATTAAACTCTGTTTTGTGTACTCAAAACTGTAAGCCTACTTTTGCTCATCCCTTTAATATATATAGTAATGATGTGCAGACTGAAAGTTACTACCCTTGTAAATACTAGATCTGTTAATGAGGCATGACTGGCATGATTAGTAATAAAAAGATTTCCCAGGTTTCCAGTCTCCCCCTAGTGGCCAACTATTGAAGAAACTAGCAATGAAGACTGGCAAAGAAGAACTTTAATTTCTATGTTTGCATTCTCTGTGTGACAAAGCAGTGTACAAATGGGAAGGATGGTTAGAATTGAGACAGCAAATTAAAAACACACAAACACACAGTATCCATTAGCTGTACCTTTGCTGAGGAAACACAAAGAAACTAGTTTCCTGGAAAATTAAACAATATTTAAAACTAGAGGCCCGGTGCACGAAATTCGTGCACGGAGGGGGGTTGTCCCTCAGCCCAGCCTGTACCCTCTCCAATCTCGGACCCCTCAAAGGATGTGCGACTGCCCGTTTAGGCCCGATCCCTGAGTCGGACATCCCTCTCATAATCCAGGACTGCTGGCTCCCAACTGCTTGCCTGCCTGCCTTCCTGATTGCCCCTAACTGCTTCTGCCTGCCAGCCTGATCACCCCCTAATCACTCCCATGCCAGCCTGTTTGCCCCCAACTTCCCTCCTCTGCTGGCCTGGTCACCCCTAACTGCAGGGTTGATCACCTCCAACTGTCCTTCCTTGCAGGCCTGATCCCGCTCAACTGCCCTCCCTTGCAAGCCTGGTCCCTCTCAACTGCCCTCCGTTGCAGGCAGGGTGCCTCCCAACTGCTCTCCCTTGCAGGCCGGGTGCCTCCCAACTGCCCTCTTCTGCTGGCCATCTTGTGGTGGCCATCTTGTGTCCACATGGGGGCAGGATCTTTGACCACATGGGGGCAGCTATATTGTGTGTTGCAGTGATGATCAATCTGCATAGTTCTCTTTTATTAGATAGGATAGAGGCCTGGTACAGGGGTGGGGGCCAGCTGGTTTGCCCTGAAGGGTGTCCCTGATCAGGGTGGGGATCCCTTGGGGCGTGGGGCGGCCTGCGCGAGGGGCCTGTGGTGGTTTGCTGGTGGGCCACGTCCCCTGGGATGCAAGTGGAGACCCTGGTATCTGGAATTTATTTTCCTTCTACAACTGAAACTTTGTAGCCTGGAGCAGAGCCAAGCCTGGGGCTCCCTCCGAGGCCCGAATCCATTTGTGTTGGGGTTATAATTGAAACTTTGTTGCCTTAAGCGGGTGGGCCCGGCCAGGGTGTGCGGAAAGCTTTGCTACCCCTGTTGCTGGCGGCAACCCTGGCCTGCTCTCTCAAGCTCCATTCTGCCGCCATTTGTTTGAATTTGTTTTCCTTCTATAATTGAAACTTTGTAACTTGAGTGGAGGCTTAGGCCTGCAATGGCTGGCAGAAAGCTTGGCTTCCTCTGTTACCTAGGGAACCTTGCTCTCTGTGGCTGTAGCCATCTTGGTTTGGGTTAATTTGCATACTCGCTCTGATTGGATGGTGGGCGTGGCTTGTGGGCGTGGCTTCTGGGTGTGTCGGAGGTATGGTCAATTTGCATATTTGTCTATTATTAGATTAGATAAAGAAAAGTAGTAATATTCTAGGAATTAGGATATTTTGGTAATTTTTTAATGGCCAATATTTTAGGATCCCAAATAATAAAAATTCTTGAGCATTATGTCAATGGCCTGTGACACATTCAGTAACATTTCTACAACCAGGAGACTAACATTTAGTGCACAAGAAATAGGGTCAGACTGAACTTCTTCTTTGAAATAGTCAATTGTGCCTTTTCTTTCAATAAGCAGTAGAACATTTTGCTGTTTTTCCTTAGATGAAATTGCATCAACTTGCTCTTCTTTTGTAGCTAAAATCTTGGCAATTTGCTCTTTTTATTCATGTGAAGTTGGCACATTCTGCTTTTCACTCTTACATGTTCTGCTGAAAGTCAAAAACCCAAAAAATTAGCAAACATAATAAAAGAATAAAACGAATCAATGAGAGTAGTAGCAGGTAATGTTTCTTTTGCCTAATTTTGATCCTTTTTTTCCGAGGGGGTGGCCCACTATCTATACTACCTCCATAGCCTTCTTTCAGGCAGAAGGGAGGGTCCCACTCCGGGTTGCAATGGCAGTGCTGTCTGTTGTTGCAGACTCCTTTCTGGTTGCAGGTCTTAGGTTCACAAGCAGTTATCAGATGTGACATATTGACACACTTCCTTTGGATGCAGACATGTTCTGCCCCACACTCTGTCCCATCTTTCACATCACCAATGTCAGGTATGGTCATTCCCAAATGGTAGTCGGTACCCCAGCAGGTGACATCATTGAAATGAGTCCAATGCACAGTAGAATGATCTCTCAGAAGGGGAAGTTCTATCACGTTATCACACTGAATTCTCCCACATAAGGTATCTGAGATATTACATTTTACGTATCTAGCGTGCCTGAAGCCACAGTTCCCAAAACGGTCACCTCGGGTGTTCATTTCTGTGTAGCAACTCTGATTTGCACTATTGGCTTCTTTGCCAAAAATGTTCCTACACTGCTTTTTACGGTTATTGCATCTCTTTTCATAGCAGTAGCCACCACCCTTGCATGACACCCCATTCTGCACATACACATCCTCTGGACAATGGTAGGATGTTCCATTGCACCACTCTGGGAGATCACAGTTACTTTCCTTTTTTCTACAAACTTTTCCTGTTTGAATGATCTGGCAGTCTTTGCAACAAAGTCCAAAAGCACAATTAGCTCCAGCGCTGAGAGTGCAGTTGAACTCACAGCAGGAATCTTTCATACACGAATGTAAAGCGCCACAGTCACACTCTTCTCCTTCTTCAACCACACCGTTCCCACACTGTGCAAGTTTGAAGATGTTCTCTGTATTTGATGAAATGTACATACAATTTCGCCTTGCAATGGTGTTCATGAAGCTAGCATAACTGCAGTTGCTGAATGTAGTTGCACTTGATTTTACTGGAAACATTATGCAGTTTGGACGTCCACATGTACAAGGTGGTTCATCATGATACATACCAAAATTATGACCAATCTCATGTGCCACAGTATATGCAAAGGAATACAAAGTTTCGCCCATTAAAGTTTCTACTCCACAATTAAATTTATAGTTACATACTGTTCCCAAATAGGCCAGGCCAGCAAGAATACCATAATCACGCATTACAAAAAGATGTGCAATATCATGAGGAATGCGCTTATTTAAGCTAGTTTGCTTCCAATTGCAAAATCCGCTTAGACCACCACCTAAGGTATCTAATGATGTCGGGTTTTTTTCAGTCCAGACCTCAATTCCCATGAAAACCACATCAACATCCAGTGAACTCAAAAAGTTATCTACGTCATTGCCAATAAGGAATGCTTCATACTGCACAGCTGAAATGTTACTTTTGTGATGAAGATAGAGATTGTGTTCCACCACCACTGCCAGTTCAAGAAGCCGCCTGTGGGTCCACCAGCCTTCATACCCACTCTGCATCAAAGTGAAATTAACATTGTGTTGAAACTTCAGTTGTCGTGCAATTTCTTCATCTGTTACTCCACATCTCATGGGTGGCAACTGTGTCTCCTCCCTGTCCACTTTATATATGAAATGTTCAAATATGGTAGAAAGTGTCTTGGGCTCTATTTCATAAACAGTGTCATTTGTCTGTAATATTCCTTGCAACCCCCCCAAGCAGGTACTGAGGACAACCAGGGATTGTGGGTCTCCCTCCACATAACCATGATAGTAGCAGTCATTCTGGATAAAAGGCTGGTCCTCAAGGAGAGCGCCCTGGTCTGAGTAGGTAAACACTCGGAAGTGTCTAGATAGAAAATGCCTGTTGACCTTCATGTGTATGACCTGATTCTGACCTCCAAAATGCATTCTGTAAGAGAGCCAATCTTTAGTCTTCATGCCAAATGCAGTGCCTGTTACCCTCAAGGGAATCACTACTTCTGGGGAACCATGGCGTTGGGCATGCACAACCAAGAACCATCCATATGAGAACAGAATCACCCCCAGCCAGAGTGTCAACAGAATGTTCCTCACATACACCAGGGCCTCACTCAGAGCCATTATGGAGCCACCATACACAGCCATTGGCAAAATAGGACGGGCAGAAAGCATCACTGTTCCCTCTGAGCTGGGTGTTCAGCATGGACTTTGAATCTGTTCTCTGGCAGGCTCATACCATCATAGGTGCACACTGGAAGAGAAAATAAAAAGAACAGTAGAGATAGGGTTGGCGGTTATGAGCATGCCAAGGTGGAAGAGGAAAAGCTAAAATGGATTAGTGTTTGGCTCAAGACTTGACTCAGAATAACTGCATTCATTTGCCCTTAAGAAATTTTAAGGCACCCTGGCCCATGTGGAAGAGTTGATTGACTGTTGTCCCATTCACCAAGAAGTCACTGGTTCAAATCCTTGTCAGGGAACATGCCCAGGTTGTAGATTCGATCTCCAGTATGGGGCATACAGGAGGTAGCTGATCAATGTTTCTCTCTCATAATTGTTTCTATCTCTCTCTCCCTCTTCCTTTCTCTCTCTCTAAAAATCAATAAAAACATATTAAAAAAAGAAATTGTAAGGCAGTGTGAGACTGTCTGTGTACAAAAAAATGGTTATTAGTCATAGACTGACACCTTTTGAAACTAGATGAATGACACATAGTGATTAATTATACCACTAACTACATGAAAATGTGAGAATATTTTCAAAATAAATATATAAAATGAAGGGCCTTAATATAAAGTTGAACAGATGTTCAATCAGAAATGAAAGAGGAGAAATAACAACAGACCCTACCAAAATACAAAGGATTATTAAAAAATAGTATGAACAACTCTATTCTAACAAACTAGACAACCTGGACGAAATGAACACATTCCTAGAAAAATACAACCTTCCAAAACTTACTCAGGAAGATTCCAAAAATCTCAATAGGCTGATAACTATGAAAGAAATTGAAGCAGTCATCAAAAAGCTTCCAGCAAACAAAAGCCCGGGGCCAGATGGCTTCACAGGGGAGTTTTACCAAACATTCAAGGAAGAACTAAAACCTATCATCCTCAGATTATTCCAAAAAATTCAAGAGGAAGTAACACTTCCAAGCTCATTCTATGAAGTCAGCATCTCCCTAATACCAAAACCA
Source organism: Eptesicus fuscus (assembly GCF_027574615.1). NCBI lineage: Eukaryota > Metazoa > Chordata > Mammalia > Chiroptera > Vespertilionidae > Eptesicus > Eptesicus fuscus. The sequence goes on from NC_072478.1 coordinate 34,849,112, forward strand.
GATAAAAGACAACACAATGAAAGAGAATTACAGACCAATATCCCTCATGAACATAGATGCCAAAATCCTCAACTAAATTCTAGCAAATCGGCTCCAGCAGTACATCAGAAAGATCAGACACCATGACCAAGTAGAAATTATCTCGGGGATGCAAGGATGGTACAATATTTGCAAATCAATAAATGTGATACATCACATAAACAAATTGAGAGGTAAAAATCACATAGTCATATCAATTGATGCAGAAAAAGCATTTGACAAAATCCAACACCCTTTCTTGACAAAAACTCTCAGCAAGGTGGGAATAGAAGGATCATACCTCAACATAATAAAAGCCATATATGACAAACCCACAGCCAACATCATACTCAAAGGGCAAAAACTAAAACCGTTTCCCCTAAGAACAGGAACAAGACAGGGATGCCCACTCTCACCACTCCTGTACAACATAGTGCTAGAAGTACTAGCCATTGTGATCAGACAAGAAGAAGAAATAAAAGGCATCCAAATTGAAAAAGAAGGAGTAAAACTGTCCTTATTTGCAGATGACATGATACTGTACATAGAAAACCCTAAAGACTCCATAAAAAATGATTAGACTTAATAAATGAATTTGGCATTGTAGCAAGATACAAAATTAACACCAAGAAATCTATGGCATTTCTATACACCAATAATGAACTTACAGAAAGAATGACTAGAAAAAGCAATCTCATTTACCATTGCACCAAAAAAAAAAAAAAATACTTAGAAATAAACTTAACTAAGGAGGTAAAAAATCTATATGCAGAAAACTACACAACACTGAAAAAAGCGATAGAGGAAGACACAAACAGATGGAAGAACATACCATGTTCATGGATTGGTAGAATCAACATCATTATAATGTCCATACTACCCAAAGCAATTTATAAATTCAATGCACTTTCCATTAAAATGCCAATGGCATATTTCACAGACCTAGAAAGAACTTTCCAAAAAATCATCTGGAATAACAAAAGACCCCGAATAGCTACAGCAATCCTGGGAAAGAAGAACAAAGTAGATGGGATCTCAATATCAGATATCAAGCTGTATTACAAAGCCACTGTTCTCAAAACTGCCTGGTACTGGCACAAGAACAGACATATAGATCAATGGAATAGAATAGAGAACCCAGAAATCAACCCAACTCACTATGCTCAATTAATATTTGACAAAGGAGGCATGAACATACAATGGAGTCAAGACAGTCTCCTCAATAAATGGTGTTGGGAAAATTGGACAAATAGATGCAAAAAAATGAAACTAGACCACCAACTTACACCATATACAAAAAAATAAACTCAAAATGGATAAAGGACTTAAATATAAGATGGAAAACCATAAAAATACTAGAGGAATCCACAAGCAGAAAAATCTCTGACATATGCAGAAGCAATTTCTTCACTGATACTGCTCCTAGGGCAATGGAAACTAAAGAGAAAATAAACACATGGGACTACATCAAAATAAAAAGCTTTTGCACAGCAAAGGAGACCATCAATAAAACAACAAGAAAGCCCACTGCATAGGAGAACATATTTGCCAATGATATCAACGATAAGGGTTTAATCTCCAACATTTATAGGGAACTCATGCAGCTTAACAAAAAGAAGATAAACAACCCAATCAAAAAATGGGCAACTGATCTAAATAGACACTTTTCAAAAGAAGACAGAAGGAAGGCCAAGAGATAAACAAAAACCTGCTCAAAGTCACTAATCATCCAAGAGATGCAAATCAAAACAACAATGTGGTACCATCTCACACCTGTCAGAATGGCTATTATCAATAAATCAACAAACGACAAGTACTGGTGCAGATGCAGAGAAAAAGGAACCCTCGTGTACTGCTGGTGTTAATGCAGACTGGTGCAGCCACTGTGGAGAACAGCATGGAGTTTCCTCAAAAAACTAAAAATTGAACTCTCGTTTGACCCAGTGATTGCACTTTTAGAAATATATTCCAAGTAGCGAAACCGGTTTGGCTCAGTGGATAGAGCATGGGCCTGTGGACTGAAGGGTCCCAGGTTCGATTCCGGTCAAGGGCATGTACCTTGGTTGTGGGCACATCCCCAGTACAGGGTGTGCAAGAGGCAGCTGATCAATGATTCTCTCTCATCGATGTTTCTAACTCTCTATCCCTCTCTCTTCCTCTCTGTAAAAAATCAATAAAATATATTTAAAAAAAGAAATATATTCCAAGAAACTAGAAACACGAATCAGAAAGGATATATGCACCCCTATGTTCATAGCAGCACAATTTACCATAGCTAAGATTTGGAAACAGCCTTAGTGTCCATCAGCAGATGAGTGGATTAAAAAACTGTGGTACATCTAAACAATGGAATACTACGCTGCAGTAAAAAAGAAGGCGTTCTTACCATTTGCAACAACATGGATGGAGCTGGAGAGCATTATGCTTAGTGAAATAAGCCAGGCAGAGAAAGATAAATATCACATGATCTCATTCATTTGTGGAATATAATGAACAACATAAACTGATGAACAAAAATAGATCCAGAGACAGAGAAACGTTAATCAGAACGTCAAACCTCAGGGAAGGCAGGGGACGGTAGAGGTAAGGGGGAGAGATCAACCAAAAGACTTATATGCATGCATATAAGCCTAATCAATGGACACAACAAAAGGGGGATGGGGACATGAATTGGAGGTGGTGGGGGGTAATGGTGGAATAAGGACACATATGTAATACCTTAGTCAATAAAGAAATTAAAAAAAAAACCTCTAAAAAAACTAGACTGATGGTGTGGTAGTAGAATAGAATGAGACACATCAGTAAAAACTCATTTGTAGAATAATATAGATTAAGATAGTATGTCAATATAGATACAGATATATACATATACAGAAGCACCATGCCTTGGTTTCTAATCCTCCTCTCCACTAAAAGAAATCAGGGTTTCTTGAAGAAATAACTAATTCTAGAGCTGAGACAGGCAATATAGAATGAACCTGGAACATCTTATAATGCCAGATAGTAAGAAAGTGCAAAAACGACAACAAAAATAGGTGATCCTATGTCAAAGAGACACAGCAATTAACTGAAAGAAATTTAAATGGCTAAAGCCAGAAAATTTAAGTGCCAAAGTATAAAATAAATGTCCTTGATTCCATATTCAGATGAAAAAAAAATCACTGAAGAAATAAATAAATGGGGAGTAGAGAGCAATCTTTTATGCAGAATAATTCTAAATAATTTATGTAGATATTCTTCCCTCAAAGAGTTAGAGCATATCTCCTCACCCCATAACTGTGTACTTCTCATAGTGACAAAGAATGCACTTAAAGAGGTAGAGTGAAGGGAAGTAGAAACCAGACAAAGACTAACTCAGCCAGGCGATCAAGGTTAAGTCATCACTGATAAGTCATGCTCATAGCCCGGGCCCTTGATAATGTTGAGGAAAATGACAGTTTAGCATCATCATAACCATGTGGTGATCCTATGATGCCCCAGGTTTTTTATGTGAATCTGTGTGGAAATCTGAAATAATATCCATCACATCTTTATAGGTCAGTGGTGCCCCCTGATGAAATAAGAGTTAAGTACAGACATGACCTTAACTAGATAACACTTCCTTTGCCATCCACATAAGAGAACTGTCAATTTCCATCCAAACCAATGTCATCAATAGTTGGTTTATTCCTCCAGGACCTCCAAAATGAAGGTAAAGGTGTCACAACTGCAGCCATCTTCATGGTGGATGGCAGTGAGATTGCAGCTTCAACATTGATGGGTATTTTGCTCATGAATAATTTTAAACTTGTTGTAATAAATATGTTACTTACATTATCCCAAGAGAGGAAAACTGAGTTGTGAGCACATTACTGAGATGGAAAACATGAAATTCTTGGTTCATAAACTATTTACAGCTTTGTATTTAGAAGAGTTTTCAAAAAAGACACAACTGCATTTATTGGAGAAAACTGACCACATGAAGGCAGGCAGAGGAAGTTGGGGGCTCAATCAGGCTGGCAGGGGAGAGCAGTTGGGAGCTTGATCAGGCTGGCAGGGGAGGGCAATTAGGGGCTATTAGGCAGGCAGGCAGGCAGGCAGGGGAGGGGTTAGGGGTGATCAGGCGAGCAGGCAGGCAGGCAGGCAGGCAGAGGGGTTAGGAGCAATCAGGCAGGCAGTCAGGTGAGTGGTTAGGAGCCAGCAGTTCCAGATTGTGAGAGGGGAGTCTGACCGCCAGTTTAGGCTCAATCCCACAGGAATTGGGCCTAACTGGCGGTTGGACATCCCCTGAGGGGTCCCTGATTGGAGTGGGTGCAGGCTGGGCTGAGGGACCCTCCCCTCCATGCATGAATTTCGTGCACCGGGCCTCTAGTGTTAATTTAAAACTCACAGATTTTTAGTTGCAAACAAAAATGTCTAAATAAAATATAATTCTCAGTAAAAAAATACTTTAGATAATAATACTATATGAGTATTTTTTAATTAGTTTTAACAAATGTAACTTAATAATGTAAACTGAGATTTTATTTCTAGAAACTCTGTTATCTTTTTCATATTTAGATTATATATAAAAGGTGTCCCCAAAACATGTATACATACTTTAACAACTGATAAGTCACTTAATTTTCACTGCTTTTCAGGTTAACAGATTTGAAATAATGGGTGAAGCCAGACTAAGCTTTGTACAAATAAAATTTATCCACTAAACTTTTTTATGCAAATACATAAAAGATAAAGATTTTGATACAAAACCAGCAATTGTCAGAGAATTGAGGGTCCACAAATACCAAATGAAAGAATTCTTGATGTTTATGATTCTATTGCTTCACTTCATCAGCAGGGCCTGGACAAGAACGGGCATCAATTTGAAAACAGGTGTTGCTAATAAGCATTCATTTCTGTAGATTCTTTTAAATTTTGGAAATGAACTGCATGTTAATAGACACTGACTTTATAACCATTCAAGGTGTGTATATATTTGGGGGACACCCTGTTTTATATTTATTGATTTTAGAGAGAGGAATGGAAAGAGGGAGATAGAGATATAGGGAAAGGGAAATGTTGATGTGATAGAGTAACGTCAATGGGTTGCCTCTCACATGTGCCCCACCTGGGAGTGAACCTACTACCTTTTGGTGTACAGGAGGATGCTCCAACCAACTGAGCCACATCAGTCCGGGTATAATATTTCTTTAAATTTTTTAAGTTAAAGTTTATTTTAATAAACAAACAAACAGATAAATAAAAATAATTACTTGATTGCTCTAGCATAGAAGTAGGTAGTCAGACCACAATTTTCATTTATACTTTTTGCTCTCATGACAAGTTTAGTTACTGCTCAGAACTGTATAGGTTCAGAAATGACATTGGATGTTATACTCTCTTTGTATGATTCTTTGTAGTTTTTTTACTCTCCTTATATGATTAAAGTAGTTACAATAATTTTACAGTAGTTTTATTTATGCATCTCTGAAAACACAGCTATTATAGTTGGTATAGAGTTTTAGGATTAAAGAGAAATAATGAAAGTTATAAGATTAATGCTGAGAAAACAATACAGATTTATTAATGATGTTATTAAATCATACAGCAATATTACATTATTAAAGGAAATGCATGCACCCCTTTCAGACACTGCTAAAAAGGAAAATAAGAAATCACAATTTTTAAAGTAATATTATTAGTATAATGAAAAGCTTAGATTAGAGGGAGGAACCAAGATGGCGGCATAGTTAAACAACTAATCTGCTGCCTCACACAACAATTTCAAAAATACAACTAAAAGACAAAAACGTCTACCACCCAGAACCACGGGAAAGCTGGCTGAGTGGAAGATTTACAACTAAGAAGAGAAAGAAGCACAATCGCTGAAAAGCTGAGGTACGGAGGCACGCGAATCGGGCCGGCGGCGGGCGGCTGGGTGCGCGGCTTTTCTTCAACCCGCAGGGAGACAAGCTCCCGATCACTCTGAAATCCAGTTTCTGGGGACACTCGGGGGACCCAGGCACCTACGGGGAGAAGCTGGACTCTCGGCCATCGGGTCGGAAAGTGAGAGTGACTTTTTTGCAGTGGTGCGCCCAGCAATCATTGTTTACTGCGCTGGAGCGTGGGGCGCAGGGACTTGGAAACGTGGAAAGGCAGAGACAGCTGACGGCAGCCATCGCCGTTGGCCATGCCCCAGCCTAGTGACGCCCTGAGACCCCGCCCCGCCCTGAGGCCCCGCCCTGAGGCCCCGCCCCACACATTCTACAAACCCGCCCAGGCTCCACACAGCGGCTTTTGCATATAAATGACCTGTTCTGTGGCAGCTTAACCAACTGCAGCTCCAGTCAGACTGCTCCAAAACCGCCCAAGCAAAGGAGGAGAAAACTAGCCCTTGCTGTAGCTCCTGCTGGGGGACACACAGTACACAAGGGTACACTAAGAGTGTCCACCTCAAGTAACTGGGAGGCTGACCCGTTGAACCAATAGGACACCTACTACACAAAACTACCCTACCAACTTAGGGAAGCAGAGAATATGAGAAGGCAAGGAAACAGATCACAAACCAAAGAAATGGAGGAGAACAAGCGACTGGACATAGAGTTCAAAACCACGGTTATAAGGTTTTTCAGGAATTTCATGGAGAAGGCCGATAAATTCAATGAGGACCAACTAGAAATTAAACATACACTGACTGAGATAAAAAATATTATACAGAGACCCAAAAGCAGACTAGAGGATCGCAAGAATCAACTCAAAGATTTGGAATACAAAGAGGCCAAGGACACTCTTCCAGAGAAGCATGAAGAGAAGAGAATTCAGAAAGTTGAAGATAGTGTAAGAAGCCTCTGGGACAACTTCAAGCGAACCAACATCAGAATTATGGGGGTACCAGAAGAAGAGAGAGAGCAAGATGCTGAAAACCTATTTGAAGAAATAATGAACGAAAACTTCCCCCACCTGATGAAAGAAATAGACTTACAAGTCCAGGAAGCACACAGAACCCCAAACAAAAGGAATCCAAAGAGGACCACACCAAGACACATCGTAATTAAAATGCCAAGAGCAAAAGACAAAGAGAGAATCTTACAAGCAGCAAGAGAAAAACAGTTAGTTACCTACAAGGGAGCTCCCATACGATTATCAGCTAATTTCTCAACAGAAACCATGCAGGCCAGATGGGAGTGGCAAGAAATATTCAAAGTGATGAATAGCAGGAACCTACAACCAAGACTACTCTACCCAGCAAAGTTATCATTCAGAATTGAAGGTCAGATAAAGAGCTTCACAGATAAGAAAAAGCTAAAGGAGTTCATCACCACCGAACCAGCATTATATGAAATGCTGAAAGGTATTCTTTAAAAAGAGGAAAAAGAAGAAGAAAGATAAAAATTATGAACAACAAATACATATCTATCAACAAGTGAATCTAAAAGTCAAGTGAATTAAAAATCTGAGGAACAGAATAAACTGGTGAACTTAATAGAATCAAGCATAGAATGGGAGTGGATTGATAATTCTCAGGGGGAAAGGGGTGTCTGTGTGGGGAGTATGGGAAGAGACTGGACAAAAATCATACACCTATGGATAAGGTCAGCAGGGGGGGAGGTAAGGGAAGAGGGGGAGGGTAGGAACTGGGGGGTGGGGAGATATGTGGGGAAAAAGGAGAAACAATTGTAATCTGAACAATAAAGATTCATTAAAATAAATAAATAAATAATGCAAAAAAAAAAGAAAAAAGAAAAGCTTAGATTAATATATTGGTTAGCCAGCTGTGCTTTGAAGTAAGCATATTCATAAGTCAAATAGTGAGAAAATTATTGAATTTTCATTTCACATTTTGCTTAGTGGTCACATGTTTGATGATAGTTATTTCAAGTACTAAACTTTGTTTCCTTCTAATTTTCCTGATGAAATTCTGATTACATCAGTATGTTATTAAGTCACCTGTGTGGTAATCATACTGATTGATGGTACAAAGAATATCTTCTATTAATATTACTGAATTTAGAGCAAATAGGATTGCTGGAGTACTATATAATGGTTACTTTCCTCTATTTAAATAAACAAAGATGATCTTAAAATCACGAGAAAAATTACATTTTATAAAGAACTACTTTCTCAAGTCAATCTTTATTTTACTTCAAAATATCAGTGCTATTAGTTAGGTTCAAATCCTAATAACTGAAAGAGGCATTTGCTTTTAACATTGAAAAGTATTCCCCTCTGCATTCTTTACCAGAGTTCCAACTATATGTCTAAATTTAGATTCACTTTCACTCTCTAAAAGGACTTATTGTTTTACTACTTTCTTTTTCAAAAACATATCTTTATTGATTTCAGCAAGGAAGGGAGAGGGAAAGAGATAGAAACATCAATGATGAGAGCGAATCATTGATTGGCTGCCTCCTGCATGTCCCCTACTGGGGATCAAGTCTGCAACTCACACATGTGCCCTTGACTGGAATTGTACCTGGGACCCTTCAGTCCACAGACTGATGCTCTATCATCTGAGCCAAACCATCTAGGGTTGTTTTACTATTTTCTTAGTTCTTCCATTTGTTTCTTAATACCTTTCATTTTCATATTTAAAATTTAAATATGTGTTTTATTTGTAACTAACCAAAAAAAGGCAATAGGTTGGAGCAGTCAAACTTGGCCATAAAACACACAGGGAAGAGGTTTGAGCAGATTCTGTTGTAAAACTCTTTATTTTTCCACGATGTCAGTTTTGGGTACATTATGTTATTTTTAAAAAATTCAATGAAAGTATAAAAATGAAAACATCACAAAGGTTTATAGATCAAAGGATTTTCGTAGCAGAATATGCCTAGTTAAGCAATATTGAGATTAAGCAGGAACTCTCGTGCACTATTGGTGAGAATGCAAATTGGTGCAGATTCTGTGGAAAGCAGTATGGAGGCTCCTTAAAATTTTAAGAATAGAGCTACCATGTCTTGGATGCTTTATCTGTTTCTGCTTACTTCTTCTACTTTCACTCATTGTGCCTGGACTTCTATCTCTCTCTCTCTAGAATAATTTTCCTCTCACTTCCTGTCATGAAAAGTAACAACTGCCTCTCTATTTACACTTTTTCATGGAGACCTCCTTATTCCTACTTATTTCTCCTAAAACCTATATGTCAACAATGTGAAATCCAGCAGAAGAAGATTTCCAGTCTTAACTTCCCCTGGTGACATATAGACCTGGTGGCTGGCCCCAATTTGCTTTGATTACCAGGGACACTTCTGAACCACTAGCCTGGTGGCCATCTCATTAAATCCTTGTGTACCTTTCTTTCTTACTCTTGCACCAAACTCCCAAATCAATCCTACACAGACCTCAAAGAATTTGAAGTCTCATTTATAAATTTCTTCTCTACCATTTTATCTACATTCTGACTGTATTTAGCAAGGATGTGGACAACCCATACAACATTCAGTTTATTTTATCTTTACAACTCATCTTCAATGACAAGTCATAAAACTGTGACTATGGCCTGCATTGTATTATCACACTCTTACATCTTAAGTAATTTAGCATGGCTTTTGTTCTTTTTTTATATATATATATATTTATATATTTTATTGATTTTTTTACAGAGAGGAAGGGAGAGGGACAGAGAGCTAGAAACATCAATCAGCTGCATCCTGCACACCCCCTACTGGGGACGTCCACAACCAAGGTACATGCCCCTGACTGGAATCGAACCTGGGACCTTTCAGTCCGCAGGCCGATGCTCCATCCACTGAGCCAAACCGGTTTTGGCAATATGGCTTTTGTTCTTAATCTAAAGTTATCCATCGAATTCACAGAGGACTCAAATAACTGTTTTTACCATTTACCAGTACTCCACATTTCTTTCAGTAACACATTAGTTTCCCTTCCATTCTTATGTGCCTTTCTTCTAGAATCTGTTAATTCAAATTTGTCCAACTCCTCAACCCAAACTGAATTGATCCCTTCACTGTAACAACAAACTGCTTACACTACCCTGAAAAATAGCAGACTATGTTTATGAGGATGCTTTAAAAGAAGAAATAATCAGAATTAAAATGCGATATGCTCACACCTTGGCCTGAAGGTTGAAATTATGAACAGATATTTATTTCAAACACTGTTATACTTCAATATATTCGATTATCCTTTTTCATCCACAAGTTTTGTAATTTTCTGAGTTTCTAATGTCTTCATTAATGCACAGAGAAGGGGGCTGAAATTCTATGTTGTTTTTGTTTTCACAAGTTGTTACTGCTGACTTTCAATCATGATAGCTTAAATGGTTAAACCAAGAATTCCTCATTGACCTTGTTTAATACAGGATTTGATATTTTCATTAAACTTTGTTATCACGTTTCGGATAGGAGGAAAGGTCTTGTTTTGAGCTAAACATTATCATCATCATTAAGGTGACAAGAGCACCAAGTTTAATTGGGTGCTTTCTGAGTCCTAAAGTGTAGGCACTGTATTTCACAAAATTCCAAGAACACAAAAATATCTCATGCTAATCAGATGAAACCTTAGACCCGTGGTCGGCAAACTGTGGTTCACGAACCACATGTGGCTCTTCGGCCCCTTGAGTGTGGCTCTTCCACAAAATATCATGTGCGGGTGCGCACATACAGAGCAATTGAAACTTCGTGGCCCATGCACAGAAGTCGGTTTTTGGCTCTCAAAAGAAATTCCAATCATTGTACTGTTGATATTTGACTGTTGACTAATGAGTTTGCAGACCACTGCCTTAGACCATAAACTTCTCTAAATTGTGAGTAAAATCCCAATATCTTATGGTCTCTATTTACATATGTTTGCTCTATACTTGCTATAGAGTGCTGTGTAATGTTGTGACGGAAAGGGATTGTTAATGAGTACAAGTTCACTGCTGAGAATTAATTTTGCCCTTATAAATCCTTGATATAATCTATTTCTTGGACATCAATTTGGGATCAGGCAATAAGAGAAAAATAGATGCCAAAAAATGTTGAGCTAGAATTTGTATTTGTCCTCATTACATTATTGTATTTAATGACTCTAGTGGCAGAAGCCCCTGAAAGCATACGACATTCTTTTTTTTTTTTTTAAATATATTTTATTGATTTTTTACAGAGAGGAAGAGAGAGGGATAGAGAGTCAGAAACATCGATCAGCTGCCTCTTACACACCCCCTACTGGGGATGTGCCCACAACCAAGGTACATGCCCTTGACCGGAATTGAACCTGGGACCCTTGAGTCCGCAGGCCGACGCTCTATCCATCGAGCCAAACCAGTTTCAGCAAGAATACGACATTCTTATGTAATAACTCCAGTAACAGTAGAGTAGCTTCAAGTTACAATCAGACTTTCTATGCACCCTGTATAAATACTTTCATCTTTTTCTTCCCACAATGTCTTCAAATTCATGAATATCTGTATCCTAATTATCAAAGTTCCCTCCATCTCAGTCATGGCCTAATCAGTGTTTTCTCAACTGTAACAACCTATTAAAAACACATTTTAGTGGATCTAAAAGAAATAAAATATAAATGGATACAGTAAAGGAAGGGGGTCCTCAACAAGGTATGAACACATAGGAGGAAAATATCCTTATGGTGTGTGTGTGTGTGTGTGTGTGTGTGTGTTCATGCATGTACAAACACAGGGTGCTTCTTTGCTTTCTAGCTCACTTTCTTGAATGACTTATTAGAAGAAAATTAGTGGTTATGATAATCCTTTCTAACTAGATACCAACCTGTTTGTAGTTTGTAACATCCATCTTTATGAACAAAGATTTTTGAGACTTCATATGTTATAGGGAAATATAAGTCTCTTCCCCCTTGTCATTTACCAGTAATGATGTTTTAGATTTAGCTAGTTAGCAAAAAGACTTTCTCCATTATACATACCATACAATTGTCTAAAGTTCCTCAACACTGGGGCTTCATCAACTCCATCCTAGATTATTTTCAATTTCTCTTTAATATGTGAGTAAACCAAGTAGCTTCCTTACCTTCATCTTATGTTTTCTCTGTACACAATTGAAACACTTCAGTTCTAGTACTTTCACTCATATCATCCTCCTGTTTCCATATTATTTCCTTAACACTGAGTCATATTATTGAACACTTGAATATCCAGGGGAAAATTGCCTCCACTATAAAACCTTCTCAAAAGAAACCACTATCACTAATCATCTAGAAATCTCTTTTGAACATAAAATAATACCACAGGCATTAAAAACCTGCATACAAAGATACTTAATCTGAAAGGGAGAATAGTATTAAATTGTCAGCAAGAAAAGAGAAATATAAAATTTAGAAGAAGAGAAAGGTTCATAAAACAAAGTATGTGGCTACACATTTAATTATTAAATTAACTAGTTAGCAGGCAAAAATGCTAATTTGGGCACTCTACATTTAGCAGGTTGGCTGGATAAAACATAGACACAAATTTAGTTATTTAGTGTCCTTGAGAGACACAGGAGATTTTGTCTGGCATTGTCTTCCAGTAACTTGCCATTACCCTTCTATTTTAGTACATACAGGCCTGTACTTTGTCCTTCATTGGACTTTCTTATTTGCCCTCATTGGATTTTCTTGTTTTTCCATAGCTTTGGTTATAAACTGATCCTACAAAACAAAATTTGACCATGAGGTTTTGAATTTCTTGGCTTAATTTAATAGTTCTGCAGTAACATTAATTTACCTCATATTAAATGAATATGAGGGATAAAATATGATGCTTTCATATGCATTATGAGAACAATTTGGACCTATCCAATTTTCTATATGCTCTACTCTTAATTAGAAGAATATACTAAGGATTAATTTTGCTAACTTTATTTCACTACATGTTTTTCTTTTCATAGTTGGTTGTTTATTTCATCTTGTTTACAAGTCTTTACTAGTTATTGTATGGATTTTGTGTTGGTGACCAATAAATACTTGAAATCTATTTCTTCCTTTAAGACTTTGTTAGTCATTGATTTTTTGAGTTACTAAAGTTTGTTATTTCATTTATTTGTGACAATCACAGAAATTGTGTATCACATATATTAGTTTATTAACTTTGGGCCAGATTTAAACCCTAATACACAGAGGTAAAATCTGTTTGTCTAAGACTGTTGCTGATAAATAACTGTATTTGGCTATGAATAAAATGTGAGCTACTGGGGAGGGGGACTACCTAAGTATTTACAAAGACCACCTGACTGTATTCAAAACAAATTTTCATATGATAAACACTGGAAGTCTATTTGATTGGTTATGGAGTGTATTGATGAAGGCTTAAATAAGGAGTTACAAATTTTTGTTAATGCTTAAAGAAAGAATCAATTATCTATGTTCAATTAGTCTAATATGTAGGAAAATGGTAACCTGGGAGAAGTAAAAAAATCATGCAATGGGTTGTATGATTTCCTGGGAAAATAATTGAGCTCTGATTTTTAGAATTAGTTTCTTGTCCCTTTATTTTCTGATATTTTAAGGGGTTTACCTGGGGATCAGGAAATATTAACCCTTAGGTGATTTTTCAGGGAGTAGTCAAAGCATGTAGTGGCTTCCATATTAATAATATTTTAGAATATATGAGGGCCAGATAAATCTAAGAGCTGAAATAAAATAGCAAGCATTTTAATTATTAGAGAAAGGCAAATTAGGAAATTGAAAGAGTTAACAAAAAAGAAAAAAGGGAAAGCTAGTACACTGCTGGTGGGAATGCAGACTGGCACAGCCTGTTTGGAAAACAATATGGAATTCCCTCAAAAAGTTTTAAAAAATTTCACTGTCATTTGACCCAGGGATCGCACTTCAAGGAATATATACGAAGAATTCAGAAACATCAATCAGAATGAATATATTCTTATGTTCATAGCAAATCTATTTACAACAGCTAAGATTTAGAAACATCCCAAAGTGAAGTGCCCAGGGAGAGACCAAGATGGCAGCATAAGGTAAACACCTATATGTGCTGCCTCTAACAAACACACCAAAACTACAACTAAAAGACAAAATGAGTACCACCCAGAACCACGGGAAAGCTGGCTGAGTAGAAGTTCTCTATAACTAGAAGGAAAGAAAAAAGTGCATTGAGACCGGGTAGGAGGTTAAGAGGCACAGAAAGCAGAGGTATGGAGGTGAGCAAATTGGGCTGGTGACTGGGTGCATTTTTTTTTTTTCCACTTGGAAGGGAGATACAAGCTCCCAACTGCTCTGAACTCCAGTTCCGGAGAGACTCTGGGGACCCAGAGTCCTATGGGGAGAATCTGGATTGTTTGTCATCGGGTCAGAAAGTGAGGGTGGCTTTCTCGCAGAGGTGCTCGCAGGAATAATTGTTTACTGTGCTGGGGCGAGGGACTCAGGGATGCAGAGACACAGAGGCACAGAGATGCAGAGACAGCTGACTGGCAGCCATCGCTGTTTGCCATGCCCTGGTGATTCCCTGAGACCCCGCCCCATCCAATTTACAAACCCACACAAACTGTGCTCAGCGGCTTTTGCATATGAATGGCCTGCCCTTTCACAGCTTAACCTAACAAACTGCAGCTGGGTAAAGGAGCTCCAAAACTTTCAAACCCCAAGCAAAGAGGAGAAATCTGCAGATCTTGCTGGAGCTTCTGCTGAGTGGCCTGACAGTAGCTGGTTTGCACCCCATTGGAGATCCAGGAGCCAATGTACCTAATGGTCAATGTGAGACGACACCAGATTTCAACTCCTCACATACATAAATGACACACTCAAGAGGCAGACTCAGTGAGCACCAAAGCCCTACTGAAGCAAGTCCTGCCTCATAAAGGTGTCTTCAGCACAGCAGTTCTTCCATTATAGACACAGCAGATCCTCACAGCCAAGTGGCCTGGAGGTCAATTCTTCCCTGTGTACCGACAGCAATCAAGGCTTAACTACCACAAGACTGTGCACCCAACCTGCAAAGGGGTGCACCAAGAGTGTCCACCTCAGGTGATTGGGGAGGCTGAGCCACTGGGTCCTATAGGTCACCTACCACACCAATCCACTCCATCAACACAGGGAAGCAGCCAAAATGCAGAGACAAAGAAACATGTCATGAATGAAAGAAATGGAGGAAAGCAAAC
The DNA here is from genome assembly GCF_027574615.1 of Eptesicus fuscus. NCBI lineage: Eukaryota > Metazoa > Chordata > Mammalia > Chiroptera > Vespertilionidae > Eptesicus > Eptesicus fuscus. The sequence continues at coordinate 34,864,159 of NC_072478.1, forward strand.
TACTGGATATAGAGTTCAAAACATCAGTTATAAGGTTACTCAAGAATCTTCTAGAAACCTCTGAGAACCTTAGTGAGACCTCTGAGGAACTTAGTGATACCTTCAAGGATCTTAATGAGAATGCCAAAAAAAAAATAAATAAATAAAAAAAATGGAAAAGGATCAGTCAGAAATTAAGCATACACTCTCTGAAATAAAGAATAATATACAGAAATCCAACAGTAGACTAGAGGACCCCAAGAATCAAACCAAAGATTTGAAATATGAGGAAGCAAAAAACACCCAACCAGAAATACAAAAAGAAACCAAAAATATGAAGATAGTGTAAGAAGTCTCTAAGACTTCAAGTGTACCAACATCTGAATTATGGGGCTACCAGAAGAAGAGAGAGAGCAAACTATTGAAAACCTATTAGAAGAAATAATGACAGAAAACTTTCCATACCTGATGAAAGAAATAGACTTACAAGTCCAGGAAGCACAGAGAACCCCAAACAAAAGGAATCCAAAGAGGACCACACCAAGACACATCATAATTGAAATGCCAAGGGCAAAAGACAAAGAGAGAATCTTGAAAGCAGCAAGAGAAAAACAGTTAGTTACCTACAAGGGAGTACCCTTACAACTGTCAGCTGATTTCTCAACAGAAACTATGCAGGCCAGAAGGGAGTGGCAAGAAATATTCAAAGTGATGAATAGCAAGAACCTACAACCAAGATTACTCTACCCAGCAAAGCTATCATTCAGAATTGAAGGTCAGATCAAGAGCTTCACAAACAAGAAAAAGCTAAAGGAGTTCACCACCACCAAACCAGTATTATATGAAATGCTGAAGGGTATTCTTTAAGAAGAGGAAGAAGAAGAAAAAGGTAAAGATAAAAGTTATGAACAACAAAGTGACAACAAATACATATCTATCAACAAGTGAATCTAAAAATTAAGTCAATAAAAAAATCTGATGAACAGAATAAACTGGTGAATATAATAGAATCAAGGGCAAAGAAAGGGAGTGGACTGACAATTCTCAGGGGGAAGGGGGAGTGAGGGGTGCGGGAAGAGATTGGACAAAAATCTTACACCTATGGATGAGGACAGTGGCAGGGGCTAAGGTGATGGGGTGGTGGGGAGCAGGTGGAGGTGAGCTATGGGGGGAAAAAAGAGGAACATCTTTAATAATCTGAACAATAAAGATTTATTTAAAGAGAAAAAAACACACAAAGTGAAGTTCCCATAAGTTGATGAGTGGATAAAAATTCTGTGGTACATTTACACAATGGAACAGTATGTAGTTTAAGAAAGAAGAGTTTCTTAACCTTTGAGATAGCCTGGAGGGTCCTGGCGAGTATTATGCTAAGTGAAATAAGCCAGTCAGAGGAAGTTGCAAGTTCTTATCAGTGGTGGGCAAAAGTAGGTTTATATTCATTGGTATGGAAAATAATAAAATCATTAAAAAAATTAAACTGTTTTGTGTACTCACAATGTAAACCTACTTTTTCCCAGCTGTGTACTATATCTATCTATCTATCTATCTATCATCTATCTATCTATCTATCTATCTATCATCTATCTATCTATTATCTATCTATCTATCTATCTATCTCTCTATTATCTATCTCTCTATCATCTATCTATCTATCTATCTATCTATCTATCTATCTATCATCTATCTATCTAAAAAGAGGTAATATGCAAATTAGCCAGGACACTGTGATGAGTCACAACTGGTCAGGAGGAGGCTGCACACACAGGTGAGGCCCAGAGCAGAGACAGGGGCCTGCCCAAGCTGCCACGGCCAAGGGCAGGCCCAGAGTGGAGAGGGTGGGCCCGCCCGCCCCGCCTGCCCCGCCCGCCCTGCCCCCGCCCCACCCTCACCCATAGCCTCCACTGCTGAGTGCAGGTCAGGAGGGGTAAGGGGACAGGGGAGAGGACCTGCTTGCAGCCACTGTGGCCAAGGGCAGGCCCTCGCCGGCAGTCCTGCCTCTGCATGTGAGCTGCAGAGGAAACACCTTTTCTGACTGCTCATTGGCTAAGCTCCCTGTTCGCTACTTGCATTGTTCTTGGAAACTTGCCTAATAAGAATCCAAGAAGGTGATCTAGGGTTTTTCCACCTCACTCCTGGAGGAAAAAATGAAGGTCCGCTGCTGGAGGTTCTAAGAAATGACATATCCTTCTCTAGCTGATTCGGCTAAGTGGATAGAGCCTAGGCCTGCTGACTGCAGGGTCCAGGTTTGATTCTGGTCAAGAGTATGTACCTAGGTTGCAGGCTCCTCCTGGACTGGGGCCCAGGTCAGGGCTCATGCAGGAGGCAACCAATCAAAGTGTCCCTCTCACATAATTGTTTCTCTCTGTCTTTCCCTCTCTCTTCCACGCTCTATAAAAATCAATGGAAAAATATCCTCTGGTGTGGAAAGAAAGGAGGGAAGGAAGGAAGGAAGGAAGGAAGGAAGGAAGGAAGGTAGGAAGGAAGGAAGGAAGAAAGGAAGGAAGGAAGGAAGGAAGGAAGGAAGGAAAAAAGGAAGGAAGGAAGGAAGAAAGGAAGGAAGGAAGGAAGGAAGGAAGGAAGAAAAAGAAAGAAAGAAAGAAAGAAAGAAAGAAAGAAAGAAAGAAAGAAAGAAAGAAAGAATAAAGAAAGGTCATATCCTATGAGAGAGACATCTTGAAAATGCCTAAAGAAAGTTGTAATTTTTTCGTGATGAAGAGACTGGAGTTCATGTTGATGAAAACACCTTAGCGGCTGTATCGGTCAGTAGTGGCAGCAGCAGTGGGGTGATGGGGGCAGTACCTTCCCCTGATCAGCCTGGTTGCCTCCTGCAGAGGGAGGCCAGACTGTGGCTTAGGCCCGCTCTTCGGGGGTAGTGGGCCTAAGCTGTCAGTAGGACATCCTCTGAGTGCTCCCAGAGTGTTATAGGGGGCAGGCTGGGCTGAGGGACCCCCCCACCCAGTGCATGAATTTTGTCCACCAGGCCTCTAGTGTAGTAATAATTTGCAGACTGAAAGTTACTATCTTTGTAAAGACTAGAGCTTTTAATGAGGCATGACTGGCATGAGTAGTAATCAGAAAATTCCCCAGGATTCCAGTCTCCCTCTAGTTGTCAACTATTGCAGAAACTAATAATGGCAAAGAAGAAATTTAATTTCCATATTTGCATTCACTCTGTGACAAAGCAGAGAACAAATGGGAAGGATAGATAGAAATGAGACAACAAATTAAAAACACACAAACACACAGTATCCATTAGCTGTACCTTTGCTCAGGAAACACAGAGACTAGTTCTAAAGACAATTAAACACTAAAATTATAAAAATAAGGAAAAGTAGTAATATTCTAGGAATTAAGATATTTTGCCAATTGTTTAATGACCAATGTTTTATGATCCCAAATAATAAAAATTCTCAGGCATTATGTCAATGGTCTGTGACACATGCTGTAACATTTCTACAGCCAGGAGACTAAACTTTACTACATGGGAAATTGGGCTTCTTTTTAAAAATTGTAAATTGTTTCTTGTTTTTGTAAAATGCAGTATGATATTTCTCTGTTCTTCCTTAGATGATATTGGAGCATCATGCTCTTCTTCCTTAGGTAAAGTCTTGACATTTTGCTCTTCTTACTCATGTGAAGGTGCCACATTCTGCTCTTCACTCTTATCTGTTCTTCTGCGTGTCAGAAAACCCAAAATTAACAAGCATAATAAAATAATAAAACGAATCGACCAAAGTAGTCTCAGGTAATTGGTCTTTTGCCTCACTGTTCTCCCAGGGGGTGGCCCACTATCAATACTACCTCCATGGCCTCTTTTCAGGCAGTTGGGAGGGTCCCACTCTGGGTTGCAATGGCAGTGATGTCTGTTGTTGCAGACTCCGCTCATATTGCAGGTCTTAGGTGCACAATCATTTACCAGAAGTGACCTATGGACACACTTCCTTTGGATGCAGACATGTTCTGCCCCACACTCTGTCCCATCTTTCACATCACCAATGTCAGGTATGGTCATCCCAAAGTGGTAGTCGGTACCCCAGCAGGTGACACCATTGAAGTGAGTCCAATGCACAGTAGAATGATCTCTCAGATGGGGAAGTTCTGTCACATTTTCACACTGAATCCTCCCGCACAAGGTATCTGAGATGTTACATTGCACGTATCTAGCCTTCATTAGACCACAGTTCCCAAAACGGTCACCTCGGGTGTTCATTTCTGTGTAGCAACTCTGATTTGCACTCTTGGCCTCTTTGCCAAAAATGTTCCTACACTGCTCTTCACGGTTATTGCATCGCTTTTCATAGCAGTAGCCACCACCCTTGCATGACACCCCATTCTGCACATACACATCCTCTGGACAATGGTAGGATGTCCCATTGCACCACTCTGGGAGATCACAGTCATTTTCCTCTTGTCTACAAACTTCGCCTGTTGGCAGGATCTGGCAGTCTTTGCAACAAAGCCCAGAAGCACAAGCAGCCCCAGGGCTGAGAGTGCAGTCTGACTCACAGCAGGGATCATCTATACACAAATGTAAAGCGCCACAGTCACACTCTTCTCCTTCTTCAACCACACCGTTCCCACACTTTGCAAGTGTGAAGATGTTCCCTGTATTAGATGAAATGTACATACAGTTTTGACTTGCAGTGGTGTTGATGAAGCTAGCATAGCTGCAGTTGCTGAATCTAGTTGTACCTGATATACCTTGAAACATTACGCAGGTTTTATGTCCACATGTACAAGTTGGTCCATCATGTACCATACCAAAATTATGACCAATCTCATGGATCATAGTGTATGCAACAGTATACAAATTATTGTACATTAAACTTTCCACTCCACAATTATAACTAAAGTTACATACTGTTCCAATAAAGGCTATGCCAATAGTAATACCATAGCTACGTTTTACAAAAAGATGTGCAATATCATGGGGAATGCGGCTGTTTAAGCTAGTTTGCTTCCATATGCAAAATTCTTCCAGGAGATCTACTATGTTATCTATTTTAATTGGATTTTTTTCAGTCCAGACCTCAATTCCCATTAAAACCACATCAACATCCAGTGAACTCAAAAAGTTATCTACTTCATTGACAACAAGTAATACTTCATACTGCACAGCTGTGGTGTTACTTTGGTGATGAAGATAGCGATTGTGGTCCACCACCACTGCCAGTTCAAGAAGCCGCCTGTGGGTCCACCAGCCTTCATACCCACTCTGCATCAAAGTGAAATTAACATTCTCTTGAAACTTCAATTGTCGTGCTATTTCTTCATCTGTTAATCCACATCTCATGGGTGGCATCTGTGTCTCCTCACTGTCCACTTTATATATGAAATGTTCAAATGTGGTAGAAAGTGTCTTGGGCTCTATTTCATAAACAGTGTCATTTGTCTGTAATATTCCTTGCAAACCCCCCAAACAGGTACTGAGGGCAACTAGAGATTCTGGGTCCCCCTCCACATAACCATAATAGTTACAGTCATTCTTTACAAAAGGCTGGTCCTTAAAGAGAGCGCCTTGGCCTGAGTAGGTAAACACTTGGAAGTGTCTGGATAGAAAATGCTTGTTGACCTTCATGTGTATGACCTGATTCTGGCCCCCAAAATGCATTCTGTAAGAGAGCCAATCTTTAGTCTTTATGCTAAGGCCAATGCCTGTTACCCTCAAGGGAATTACTACTTCTGGAGGACCATAGTATTGGGAGTGCACAGCGAAGAACCATTCATATGGGAACAAAATTATCCCCAGCCAGAGTTGTAGGATAGTGTTCTTCACACACACCAGGGCCTCACTCACAGCCATTATGGTGCCACCATACATAGCCATTGGTGAGAGTACAATAGGATGGGCAGGAAACATCACTGTTGCCTCTGAGCTGAGTATTCAGCATTGACTTTGAATCTGTTCTCTGGCAGGCTCATACCATCAGAGTACACACTAAAAGAGAAAATAAAAAGAAGAGTAGAGACTGTGTTGGTGGTTATGAACAGGCCAAGGTGGAGGAGTAAGAAAAAGACAGGAGTTAAGATGGATTAGTGTTTGGCTCAAGAAATAATTCAGGCTACTGCACCCATTCACACTTTAGAAACTTTAAGATAGCATGGCCCATGGGCTGAGTTGGCTGACTATTGTCCCATGCACCAAGATGTCATGGGTTTGATTCTCAGTCAGGGAATATATCCAGGTTGTGGTTGTGTTCCCAGTATAGGGTATGCTGGAGGCAGCCAATAAACGTTTCACTTTCATTGATGTTTCTATCTCTCCCTCTTCCTTCCTATCTCTCTTAAAATAAATAAAAACATATTAAAAAAAAGAAATTGTAAGGCAGTGTGAGATTGTGTGTGTACAAAAAAATGGTGATTGGTCATAGACAGACACCTTTTGAATCTGTTTGAAATACACTTAGTGATTAATCATACTGCTGTTTAACTACATAAACATTTGTGAAAATGTTCACAATCTTACCTAATAATAGACAAACATGTAAAGTGACCATACCTCCACTATGCCCACAGCCAATCAGGAGTGAGAATGCAAATTAACCCAACAAAGATGGCAGGTTAATTTGCATATGCAAGTGTGGAGCTGCCAGGAAGGGCGGGATGCTGCTATGAGGAGGAGTGGGGTGGCGGAGGGAGCTACAGGAGCTGTGCTCCACCCGGGAGTGAGGACTTGCAGGCTCTCGGGCAGCTGGGAGCAAAGTCAGGGGAAGGAAGGCCCATTCTTGCAAGAATATCATGCAACAGGCCTCTAGTAAATATATAAAACAAAAGGTCTTAATGGAAAGGTGAACATATATCCTGTTTGAGATGGAGTCTCTATTTGTATCTATTGACTTGACATAAATATTAATATATATTTTTTCTTTTCAATTTTCTTTTATTTTTATTCTTTTTAGAAATCATTTCTCATTTTTCAATTAGATTTGTCATACAATATTGCATATTAGTTTCCGGATTGCCCCCAATGCTTAGACCTTATATAAATTATTGAGTGATTATCCTGATAAATCTTATACCCATCTAAAAGATACATACATAATTAGATTATTATTGATTATACTCCCTATGCTATACTTTACATCTCCATGACTATTCTGTTGCTACCAATTTGTACTTCTTAATTTCTTCAACCTTTTTACCAAACTCCCCAACACTCCTCTCATCTGATAATCATCTAAATGTTCTCTGTATCTATGAATTTTTTCTGTTCTACGTGGTCCTTTATTTTGAATTTTTTTAGGGGAGGTTGATTCAATGTTGATAGGTGAGTTTGTATAGATATTTTATTGTTAATATTTTTAATCTCTCCTCCTCCTCCTCCTTCTTCTCCTTCTTCTTCCTCCTCCACTTCTCTTCTTCTGTTTCTTCTTCAAGACCCTTTAACATTTCAGTAATACTGCTTTGGTGATCATGAAGTCTTTTAACTTTTTCTTTTCCTGGAAGCTGTTTATATGTGCTTGAATTCTCATGATATCTTTACTCGGCAGAGCAATCTTGCTTGCATGTTTTTGTTTTTCATCATTCTAAATATTGCTTGCCAATCCTTTTGGTATGCAAAAATTTCTGTTGAGAAATCAGCTGACAGTCTATGGGAGTTCCCTTGTTGGTAGGTAACTGCTTTTCTCTTGCTGCTTTTAAGATTCAATATATCTTTAACCTTTCGAATTTTAATTATGAAATATCTTGGTGTGGATTTCTTTGGGTTCATCTTGTTTGAAACTCTCGGCACTACCTAGGTTTGTATTCTATTACCTTCATCCAATTAGGGAGGTTTTATCTGCCACACATTGGTGTGGGACTAGCCTGTGCAGTGTCTCTGCCCCTCCAACCAGTGTCAGTGGCTTTCTTATATCCTTAGTTGTAGGACTTTTGTTAAAGCTAGATTTCATGTGGTTGAGAATGATTGTTGTTCTTTCTCTGCTTTTATTTTTTTTATTTTTCTTTATTGATTAAGGTATTACATATGTGTCCGTATGCCCCCATTGCCCTCCCCACCCCCCACTCATGCCCTCACCCCCCTGGTGTCTGTGTCCATTGGTTAGGTTTATATGCATGCATACAAGTCTCTTGGTTGATCTCTTTCCCTTACCCCCACTCTCCCCTACCTTCCCTCTGAGGTTTGATGGTCTGATCGATGCTTCTCTAACTCTGGATCTGTTTTTGTTCATCAGTTTATGTTCATTATATTCCATAAATGAGTGAGATCATGTGATATTTATCTTTCTTTGACTAGCTTATTTCGTTTAGCATAATGCTCTCCAGTTCCGTCCATGCTGTTGTAAATGGTAAGAATTCCTTCTTTTTTACCACAGTGTAGTATTCCATTGTGTAGATGTACCACAGTTTTTAAATCCACTCATCTGCTGATGGGCACTTAGGCTGGTTCCAAATCTGTTTATCTAATTTTATTTTCTAAAGTTTTACATATGTCTCCTTTTTTCCCAATTGACACCTGCACAAGCCATTCCCACCCTTGGCAAGCCCCAATGCCCTAGTGTCTGTGTCCATTGGTTATGCTAATATGCATGCACACAGGTCCTTTGATTGCTCTCTATGCTCTTTCTCCCCTCCCCATCCTGGTACCCTACCATTTGTCTTTGGTTCTATTCTTTTTTTTTAATAATATATATATATGTATATATATATTTATATATATTATTTATTTTTATTTTTTTATTATTATTATTTTTTATTTTTTACAGAGAGGAAGGGAGAGGGATAGAGAGTTAGAAACATTGATGAGATAGAAACATTGATCAGCTGCCTTCTGCACACCTAGTAACTAACAAAACAATATTTATATAGTATTATTAACTAAAGTCTTTTATTTTTTTTACCGAGAATATATTTTATTTAGTCATTTTTGTTTCTTACTGAAAATCTGTGAGTTTTAACATCTTTTTACCTGAGCTTCTCATAGACACCAGAAAAAGTTTCAGCCTTGTGTTCCAGATAGTTCTGTGTTCACAATCAAGGTAAATGCCCTTGATTGGAATTAAACCTGGAACCTTTCAGTCTGATGTTCTATCCACTGAGCTAAACCAGTAGGTTGTATCTATTCTTGTTCATCAAATTGTGTTAATCATTATATCCCACATATGAGTGAGATCATGTGATAGTTATCTTTATCCGACTGGCTTATTTCGCTTGGCATAACGCTCTCCAGTTCCATCTGTGCTATTGCAAATGGTAAAAGTTCCTTCTTTTTTATAGTGGCACTAGAGGCCCGGTGCACAAAATTCATGCATGGGTGTGTGTGTGTGTGTGTGCCTCAGCCCAGCCTATACCCTCTCCAATCTGGGACCCCTCAAGGGATGTTCGACTGCCCATTTAGGCCCGATTTTGGATCGGGCCTAAATGAGCAGTCAAACATCCCTCTCACAATCCAGGACTGGTGGCTCCCAACTGCTTGCCTGCTTGCCTTCCTAATTTCCCCTAACTGCTTCTGCCTGCCAGCCTGGTCACCCCCTAACCACTCCCCTGCCAGCCTGATTGATACCTAACTGCTCCCCTGCCAGCCTGATTGCCCCTAACTGCCCTCCTCTACAGGCCTGGTCACCCCTAACTGCCCTCCCCTGAAGGCTTGATCACCCCCAACTGCCCTCTGTTGCAGGCTTGGTCTCTCCCAACTGCCCTCCCCTGCTGTCCATCTTGTGGTAGCCATCTTATATCCACATGGGGACAGTCATCTTTGACCACATGGGGGCAGCCATCTTGTGTATTGGAGTGATGGTCAATTTGCATATTACTTTTTTATTAGATAGGCTAGTATTCCATTGTGTAGATGTGACCAAAATAATTTATTATTTAAGATTGAAAGGAAGTCCAATTCTACAAATAAGGAACTGAAGCCAAAGATTCCTATCAGGAAGGCAGCATCGGTAAATGCAAGTTTGGTAAACCCTTGATTGGCCGACCTCGATTTAATGGACTTTGAATTTAACAGACAGAATTTCTCATCCCTATGTTGTATGTGAAAATTAACACCCTGTAAATTTTAAACTCTTCAATCCAAGATTTGCTTATAATTAAATCAACAGGTTAAGGTTTTGTTATTAATTCAGTTATTTTTAACAAATTTTAGTGAATAGGCCATATGTTGGGAAAAAACACTGTGGTAATTCCACCAAAGAAATGAATATTACATGTCTACTACTCGAGTCTACATATTTATATCCAAGTCTCACTGGTAGTAAACAGTTTTTGGCGTAGGATTAGCATATGATCACACTGTATTGCATGCGGTAATTGGTTCTATTGGCATGTGGCTGACTTTCTGCAGTAGTTTCACACATGCCAGCCCATATTTCTACATCCCACCTGTGTGTATTTGTTAACTCATGGTGACTGGTGAATGCACACATTTATTAGACTTATTCAGTATAAATTTATAATTACATGATACATATAGGAAACAGTTCTGTGAAATTAGACTTTTCATGCATACTTAATTTTAATTACACAAATGTGTCTACATAAGTAAAAAGTGATAAACTAACAAAATTGTCAAATTTTTAACCTAATAAGAATACCTACTTTATTGTATAATGGGATTTTGGCTTTAACAGACATCCTCTCAGCTGAATTAGTCAGTTAAATCAAGGCTTTACTATATCATTAGTTATTAATCATAGCTTTTTTATTATTAGTATTAATGTACCTTGGCCCACCCCTGTCTATGTTCATGCAACAAATAATTACTTATCCTAACTCCTTCCTGTGTCCTTTGTACATCTAATTCTGCCAAACTGCAAGGGTCAAAGTATCCATTGGGTTTCATGATCTGATGATGACTGTGGATATTCATGCTATAAATAAAAGCTAGCATGGATATATAAATTATTGAATGCAATTTGACAAATTCCTAATGTGTACCTTTGCCCCAACCACTATGTCCAAATTTGTGTTTAAGACCATTAATTTATTTAGGTCTGCATTATTCATTTATGTTTACCAAATGTTTAGGGCAGTGTTTGCACATTATGTGGTTTTATTAATATTTTGTTCATGAAAAAAAGTAACAAATCAGTATTGTTAAAAGGCATCATGCTTGTACCAGATTTCTCATTTTTTTAAAAATTTGCTAATATTATTGAGGCAAATATTTTTATACACTGAGTGGCCATATTATTATGATCTCTGAATGCATAATAATCTGGCCACTCAGTGTATAACCTATATAATAAAAGGCTAATATGCAAATTGTCCCCTAGACCAGGAGTTCGACCAGCAGGCAGGCTGGCTAACCACCCATGTCCCCTCCCCCTGGCCAGGCTGGCCAGACCCCACCCATGCACAAATTCATGCACCGGGCCTTTAATATATATACTGAGTGGCCAGATTATTACGCATTCAGAGATCATAATAATATATATATAAAATAAAAAAATATATATATAACATATATATATATTTTTATTTTTATATAGTGTATATATAAAAATAAATATATATATATGTGTGTGTATATATATGTATATATATGTATATATACGTATATATACACACACACAGACACACACACATATATCTTTTCATATAAGATATGTGTGTGTATTTTGCTTATGACATAAATACACCTATATGAAGATTGAATTTGAGAATTACCTTGCAATCCTAAAATTGTAGGGATTCAGATGTTTGTGTATCATAAAAGAAATATTACCCAACACCCCCAAAGCTTTCCTCTATCCTTTTGGGATTACTGATTTCCTTTGCATTTCTGAAGATATTTTATTTTGTCTTCATACACTCCCATCTCCAATTACTACCCTTCTAGTTTGATTTTATTCCATTTTACATAGTGCTAAAAATGTTCTTCTTAAGAATATAACAAAATATAAACACATTTAAGCCACATCCATCTAACCTATGGTACTTCTCCCTTACAGTACCACCATTGTCTTTTGTTGACTGAGCATTATGGTACATATTAATATATGTGTAAGACAATTGGTAAATACTTTTTATAATCCCACAGTTTTGTCAAATTGACCAATTTCTGTACCTTAATTACCACCTCCCTTCTCATTCTTATTGATAGCTTAAGTCACATTTACAAAATGTGAGTAATAATCTACAGTATTTAAGCACAATTTTGTACTTGTTAACCAAGTAAAAAGATACTAGAATAGGAAATAATAAGTCTCATAGATCCCTCTCAAGATGTGAATACTTGGTAAACACTCGTGTGTGTGTGTGCGTGTGTGTGTGTGTGTGTGTGTGTTCAAGTGTACATACTAGTAAATCCTACTGCTTCTTTCCTTTACACGAAAATCTTGTGTAACTTACCAGCAGAAGAATTCATGGTTCCCGTGGTCCTTTCTAGCTATAGCCATACTCTTTGATGGTGTGTATTTTCCTCTGAAACCTCATATTACAAGGAGAAATATAAAGACCACCCTCTTATCTCTGGATTGATTACATTCTAGATGTAGTTACCTAGCAGCAAGACTCTCCCAGTACTACAGACCATGGCAACTGGTTAAAGTTCCTCTTCATTGTGACTCTACCATCTCCATCAAACTTTACTTCTAGCTACTCTTCAATAGGAATAAATGTGACTAATCTCCATCCTATGTGCTTCCTACAGTATAAACACTTTAGCTTTAGTTTAATCAAACTGTTGCCTTGATCCCAGATTATTTCCTCAACAATGAACCATACTGTTGTTCAAGCATTTCAAGCTCCAGAGAAGGTTTAACCAAATTTAGAATATTTTACAAGGAATCGAGACATCAGTAATCATCAGTAACTTTTCTCTTTAATGTCAATGAAATAACACAGATACATTTCATATCTGCACAGAAATATATTTCATTTGTTAAGAAAACCACTGTCAGTAGGAAAAGGAAATTTAGAAGAAGAGAGAGGTGAGTTAAAAGTAGAGTGGGAATAAATTTAATAGGTAAATTGACTGGCTGGCAGTTTAAAATTGCCAATAGGGGCAGACACATATTCAGCAAGTTGTCTGAGGTAAACCAAGGAAGCAAGTTTAGTTCTTCATTACTCTTGAGAGTTTACCTGTGGCACGCAGAGAGGTTGGTAATGTCTGCCCACTAGATACCTGCCAGTGTCTTTCTATTTTCCCTCCAATTTAGTAAATCCATACCAGATTTGCATTTTTCCTTTATGGAATTTTTCACTATCTCTGGCTCTCATCACTTCTGGTTAAAACGTCTACTTACAACTACGACTGTGTTAATCTCTCAAAAAAAATTTTTTTTAGGGCTGCTATAATAAGTCACCACAAAATGAGTGATTTTACCAAGCTTTATTGCCTGACAATTCTAGAGGATAGCATTCCTAAAATCAGTGTCCATAATGCCTCACTCTCACTGAAGATAATAGGGAAGGATTTATTCTAGACTTCTCTTCTGGATCCTAGTAATTCATTGCCCTATGCAGCATGATTCAATTTTGACATGATTCTCTTCCCCTGCCTAAATTTTGCACTTTAAATAAGATATCTGTCATATTGAATTCAAGCTCACCCAATTCTATGTCTGTAATGACTTTGTTCCCATATAAGAACATTTTCTGAGGTATTTGGTATTTGAGTTCAACATATGAATTTTAGGGAACACAGTTCAAACATGACAAGCTTTTTGGCTTAATTTAATGGCTGGATAATATTCTACTGTGTATATGCACAACACATTTTCTTTAAAACAAATGAATGTTGCCATTCAAGACAACCTAGGTGAAATATGAGGATATTATGCTAAGTGCAACAAAAAGACATTCCATTTATCACTCATATGATCTTCCCTAAAGGAAAATTTTTTTAAAAAGCTTATCTATTATCCCTTTGCACTCACTTGCTTTTTTCTCGATTCCTTTATTCTACTCTGGATTTAATTTTTTAAATACCCCAGATTTTACAAAGTGCAGCAGTAGAATAAAAAAATGGAGTTCCTTTTCATACAAACTTATCTATTTGGATTTTTTAATATTTCAAATTATTTATACATTCAAAGAGTAATTTTAATCTCTAGCTACCGATGCTAACCGTGTCGAGTCACACTCGACATCTGAGTGCAAAAGGTTAAGAGAACTGAGAGAAATGATTGGTGGTTGCTTGAGTGGTGTTTAGGAGAAGTGGGTGAAGGGGATCAAAAGTACAAATATCCCATTATAAAATAAGTGAGTTATAGGGATGTAATGTACACCATGGTGACTATAGTTTTTAATATTTTATTGCATACTTGAACGTTTCTAAGAGAGAAAAATCTTAAAAGTTCTCATAAAAAAAATCTGTAGCTATGTATGGTAACAGATGTTAACTAGACTGATTGTGTTGATCATTCACAATATATACATATATTGAATCACATGAAATAAAAAAGAAACCTACAACATATCTATGATAATAAAAGAGTAAGATGCAAATTGACCATACCTTTGCGATGCCCAGCAGCCAATCAGGAGTATGCAAATTAACCCAACAAATATGGTGGATTAATTTGCATATACAGGCGCTGAGCAGCTGGGGGTGGGGTAGGACGCTTGTGTTCCACACCACCCCAGCTGCTCCAGGTCTCTGGGCAGCATGGGAAGGCGTAAAGGCAGCTCCGGGCCAGAGCGAAAGCAGTGCCAGTAGCCAGGGGAAGGAAGGCCCATTCTTGCATGAATCTTCGTGCATCGGGCCTCTAGTTGTTATATAAAAAGAAAAGTATCAAAAGAATCAAGAAGGAGGAGGAGGAGGAGGAAAAGCAAAGAGAGGAAGGGGAGATGGTAGAGGAGAAGAAGATGTTAGAGAAGAAGTCATTTGGTAGTAATTTTCTGGTGTTTCTAAAGTAAGTTGACATCCTCAGAACCTAGAAAGGTAAATGGTACATAATAGAACCTTCTAGGTTATTAAATTCTGGAAAATAATTAAATGATATGTATCATATTATCCTTCAGATACTGATAATGTCTGGTTTTCAATTAATATTCAATAAATAAAAGAGAAGGAGAATTAAGTTTGGGAAAATCCCATTTCTAGAAGGGGAAAATAGAGCAGAAGCAGATTTTATTTGAAACCACTAAAAAGCAGAAAAAGTTACAAATTCATGGTACACGAGTGTATGCTGATATGAATATATCATTGAATGAATAAAAAATGAGGGAGTAGAGGCAAATCTTTTTTACAGAAATATTTTTAAAACTATATGTGAATACTCCTCTTGAGTGTAAACTCCAATTCATTGCTCACTTCCAAATAGCAGAAGATGGAAAAGAGAAAAATAATAATTTTAGAGCAAAGAAATATGACAGGTGCTCCTAACCAAGGGTTCGATATTAACATCACCAGTGATGCCATATTGATGTCCTGACCTATGATATGATGTGCTAGAAAGGTACTTCATCTTTGTGGTACCCTTTCCAAAAATCCACAACTCCAGTCTAATTATGAGAAAAAAACAAAATTTTACAAAGTGACTTACCAGACTCCTCAAAACTGTCAAAGCCCTAAAAAAATAAAGTAAAAAAAACGAACCACAACCAGTCACATATTAGGTACAATGAATGAGATATGGCCTGAGTAAATTCAATGTGGTATCTTAGGTTGGATCTTGGAATAGAAAAAGGATGTTTGTTTAGAAACTAGAAAAATCCAAGAAAAGACTAAATTGTACTTAATAGTAATGTATCAGTGTTGGTTTCTTAGTTTTGCCAAAGGTATCATGTTGTAAGATGCAACTAGAGGAAAATGAATAAGGGCTTTCACTGGTTTACTAAGGCTGCCACAAAAATATTAGCACAAACTTAAAACAGCAGAAGCTTATTCTCTCAAAGTTCTGGAAACCAGAAATCTGAAATCAAGATGTCAATAGGGCTGGTTCCTCCTGGAGGCTCTGAGGAAGATTCCATTTCATGCCTCTGTCCTTGATTCTGGTGGCTTATGACTTCCTGTAGCATATCTTGGTTTGGAGCTGTCCATCAATCTTACATGGTCTTCTCTCTCTGTCTCTCATAAGGACCCTTGTCATTAAATTGAGGGCCTACCCTACACATCCAGAATCATCTTTTCTCAAAAGCCTTAACTTCATTATATCTGCTTTCCAAATAAGGCTCCATTCGCCCCTACTGGGTGTAGGACTTGACCATTTCTTGGGGGGCTTCTATTCAATGCAGTACAGGGATGTACAGGAAATGTCTGCACAATTTTTGCTACAACAACAACAAAACAGAGCCAGAACAGGAGCACAACATGAATGAGAAACCACTATGAGAGGTGAATATCACTGCTGTCAAAGACATAGAAATTGGCAGCAGTTGCAAAGCTATTATAATCTGTTCCTGTTCCTCAAATAAAGTCTTTCCAGAAAATCCTAGTCTGGCTGGTACAAGAATGGAGAAAACATTCAGTGAGAAGCATGCTGCCTTTACCACTCAGAGGCCAATTCTGCCTAAACCCACTTGAAAAAGTCATACAAACAAGCAAAAGTGTGTTTTTCCGTGAGCCACACTCTGATAGCCATGAGCGATGCCACCCTGTAGAACTTGGTTCTCCCAAGTGATATTGTGGGCAGGAGAATCTACCTGAAACTGGATGGCAGCCAGCTCACAAAGATTCACTGGACTAAAGCCCAGAAGAACAATCTGGAACACAAAGCTGAAACTTTTTCTGGTGTCTATGAGAAGCTCAGGTAAAAAGATGTTAAAACTCACAGATTTTCAGTAAGAAACAAAAATGACTAAATAAAATATATTCTCGGTAAAAAAAATAAAAGACTTTAGTTAATAATACTATATGAATATTGTTTTGTTAGTTACTAGAGGCCCAGTACATGAAATTCGTGCAATGGTTGAGGCCCCTCAGCCTGGATTGTGCCCTCTTGCAATCCGGGATCCCTTAGGGGATGTAGGATTGTCGGTTTTGTCCTGATCCCCACTGGCCCAAACTCCACTGGGGATCGGGCTGAAACTGGCATTGCAATATCCCCCGAAGGGATTTTGCAGTGCGTAAAGTGGCATGTGCCTGGTTAGGAGCCTGAGCCAGGCTCGGCGCTTGGCAGTCAGTGTTACTAACCACTCACTGCTCCTAACTGCTTGCTGCTCGCTCCAAATGCTCCTTACCGCTTGCTCCTAACCACTCCTTATCATTTGCTCCTTGCTGCAGAGGTGTGGAGGCACTTGCCAGCACTACTGTGCTCACCATATGTGAGCCCTGCTTCTGCCTGAGCAGCACTCCTTCTGTGGGAGCGCACTGACCACCAGAGGGTAGCTTCTGTGTTGAGCATCTGCACCTGGTGGTCAGTGCACATCATAGCCACTGGTCATTCTGGTCGTTCCATTGTAATGGTTGCTTAGGCTTTAATTATCTAGACTAGGTGGCCCGGTGCACAAAATTCATGCATGAGGGGGGTTCCCTTAGTGCAGCCTGTACCCTTTCCAATTGGGGACACCATGGGGGATGTCTGACTGCCGATTTAGGCCCGATCCCTGTGGATAGTTGGACATTCCTCTCGCAATCTAGGAAGACTGGCTCCTAACCGCTCACCTGCCTGCCTGCCTGATCGCCCCTAACTGATTTCCCCTGCTGGCCTGATCTAGTCTCCAACTGACCTCGCTGGCCAGCCTGATCTCACTCCAACTGCTCTCCTTTGCTGGCCTGGTTTCCCCCAACTGCCCTCCCCTGCCGGCCTGATCTCACCCATAATGGCCTCCCCCTACTGGCCTGATCTCGCCCCCAATTGTCCTCCCCTCCTGGCCTGTTCTTGCCCGCAACTGCCCTCCCCTGCCAGCCTGATTGCTACCAACTGACTTTCCCTGCTGGCCTGATCTCGCCCCCAACTGCCCTCCCATGCCTGTCTGATTGCCCCTAAATGCCTCTGCCTTGGCCTCTACCACCATGGCTTTGTCCAGAAGGAAGTTGGACATCTGAAGATGGCTGGTTGATCCGGTCTAATTAGCATATTACCCTTTTAGTAGCATAGATAGATTATATAGGATAGGATTGCTTAAATGGTGGGGGGAAGCCTTTTTCAGCAGGAGGTGATGCTCTTGGTAGACAAAAATACATAATCCCTATATCTAGATTGATAGCCAATCATATGCACTATACTGCCAAACCATGGCTTTGTCTGGAAGGAAGTTGGACATTAAAAAAAATTGAACTGCTTTCTTACACCTTAGACCAAACAGCTGTTGCCCTTAAACCCCTCCTCAGCCCCCACCTTAGGCTCTGCCTTCACTGATCACTCAGATTTAGTTCTGATTGGTTGGTTTCTATGCCAGTCAGCATCTCTGGGCCTATGTCCGGGCCTGGTTAGAAGGACAGGGCTGATCAACAGTCATCCCAGGCTGCTGGTCAGAGGCTGAACTGCCGATCTCTTGAAGAGAGAGAGAATCATGGCTGCTGGCAAGGCCCGGAGAGAGAGAGAAGCAGGGTCTGGTCTGCAGCCTCACAGACCCTACTTCTCTCTCTTTTTTATTTTTTTTTAATATATTTTATTGATTTTTAACAGAGAGGAAGGGAGAAGGGAAACATCGATGAGAGAGAAACATCGATGAGAGAGAAACATCGACCAGCTGCCTCCTGCACACCCCCACCAGGGATGTGCCCGCAACCAATGTTCATGCCCTTGACCGGAATCAAACCCGGGACCCTTCTGTTCACAGACCGACGCTTTATCCACTGAGCCAAACTGGTTTCGGCACCTACTTCTCTTTCTCTCTGGGCCTCGCCAGAAGCCATGGTAGCCACTGATCAGCCCCGTCTCTCTCTCTCCCTGAGAGGTCAGCAGTTCAGCCCGATCACCAGTGTCTGCCCACCTGAGTTTGCTTGCGCAGCCTGGCGTTCGGTCGAGCCTCCAATCGTTTTGTACGTTATGGACCCTGGGTTTTTATATATTAAGATAACAAATGGACCATAGTAATGTAAACTGATATTTTTTTCCCATGAACTCTGGAATATGTTTTCAGTATTTATATATATCCTGTGTATCCCAAAAACTGGTGTATACAATTTAACTGTTGATAAGTCACTTAATTTTCACTGCTTTTCAGGTTTAACTGATTTGAATTAATAGGTAAAGCCAGACCAAGTTTTGAACAAAGAAAGTTATCCACTAAAATTTTATGGGGATACGTAGAAGATAAAGATTTTGGTACAAAAACAGCAACAGTCAATGAATTGTGGGCCCATAAATACCAAATGAAATTCTTCTAATTCCATTTTTCTTAACATATATTTTATTGATCTCAGAGAGAAAGGGAGAGGGAGAGAGAGATAGAAACATCACTGATGAAAGAGAATCCTTGATTGAATGCTTCTTGCATGCCCCACACTGGGGATTGAGCCTGCAACCTGGGCATGTGTGCTGAGTGGGAATCAAACGGTGACCTCCTGGTTCATAGGTTCAATGCTCAACCACTGAGCCATGCCAGCTGGGTACAAAATTATTCTTGATGTTTATGACTCTATTTTTCACATTATCAGAAGGGACTGGACCAGAATGGTCATCAGTTTGAAAACAGGTCTTGCCACAATGTTATTCATTTTGTAGATTTTTTTAAATTTTGAAAATGAACTACATATTAATAAACACTGACTTTATAATTATTCATAGTGTATATACATTTTTGGTAGGGATACCCTGTACACATATTTATTGATTGAAGAGATAGGAAGGTTGAGAGGGAGAAAGAGAGAGTTACTTTGATGTGATAGAGCAACATTGATGGGTTGCCTCTCACATGCACCTCTTCTGGGATTGAACTGACAACCTGGTTATATACTGTGACTGGAAATTGAACTTGTTACCTTTTGGAGTATGGGAGAATGCGCCAACCGACTGAAACTGTCCAGCATGTAATATTTCTTTAAAATTATTTTAAAATAAAGTGTGTTTAAATAAACAAATACATAAAAAATAATTACTTGATTGCTCTAGCATAGAAGTAGGGAGTCAGATCACAATTTTCATTTATACTTTTTGCTTTATGACTGCTTCAGAAGGAAGAAAACCCTGACATCATTAAATTACAGTTCAGCACTGTATGGGTTCAGAAATGACATTGGATGTTATTCTCTCCTTTTATAATTCTTTGTAGTTTTTTTTTTTTACTTTCCTTATATAATTACTTTAAAGTAGATTAAAATAGTTTTACAATAGTATTATTTATGCTTCCTTGAAAGTATAGCTATTTGGTATAGAATTCTATGATTAAAGAGAAATAATGAAAACTATAAGATTAATGCTGTGAAAATAATACAGAATTATTAATGATGTTATCAAACCATACAGCAATATTACATTATTAAAGGAAATGAATGCACCCTTTTCACGGACACTGACAAAAAGATAAATAAGAATTCACAAGTATTTAAGCATTATTATGAAATGCTTAATATGAAAATATTTAGATTAATATATTGGTTAGGCAGCTGTCATTTGAGGTAAGCATATTCATAGTTAAGTAGTGAGAAAATTACTGATTTCTCATGTCACATATTGCTTAGTGGTCTCACACTTGATTATAATTATATCAAGTACCAAATCTTCTAATTTTCCTGATGAAATGCCCATTATATAAGTAAGTACATTACTAAGTCATCTGAATGTTAATCATAGTGATGGATGGTACAAGGAATGTCTTTTGTTAATATTATTGAATTTAAAGGAGAAATCAATAGTGGCAGAGTAAGGAGAAGCTCTTAGACATCATCCCGGCACCAAACTGGAATTACAACTTAAAGACAGAAGAACCACCCTGAAAAATCAACTGAGGACTAGCAGTAGAGAACTGTCACAACTAAGGATGGAAAGCAGAGACTGCATAGAGACTGATAGGAAGGGCAGAGGCACAAAAGGGCTGGCTGGGCTCACACAGACAGCAGCTGAAGTTCTGAAGAGATATCTCAGCTGTGGGGGGTTGCCACTAAGTACTCTGGGGTCTAATACCCAAGTTGGGCCCCTCAGCAGAGAGTACCAAAACTGAGAAAGGTGCCCACAGAACATCTGGTTGTGAAAAACAGTAGAGTGCCAGGGAGAGATGGCTGGAAATGTAGACATCCTCTAAAAGGGCCAACACACAGCATTTTAGGTGCAGCCACTCACCTTGAGTTCTGGCATTGGGAAGGCACAGTGGACTGGAACTGTTTGAGCAGAAGCTAGGGTTGGCGGCTCTGGGGTTAGATCTTGGAAGGCAGATACCCTGGTTTCCTATGCTGAGTCATTCCCTCCTGCTGCAGTGGTAATCTTTCCCATGCAAACCTTTGCTATTCTGCTGGTTTTGCCTTGGTGGAAGACAGTTGACCCACCAATGAGAAATTCCTGTTCCCCATCCTTTGGAGTTTCTGAAGCCCATTAAGAGACCAAGATTAACAATTAACCTTCAGGTAGAAGCAATTGTTCCATCCTGTTGGAAAACTTCTCACACCACCTGTAGATGATTGCCTGAGGGCTACTCAAGACAGAATCTAATCAGTCTGCAAGCAGAAGCTGTTCTCTGGAGGCTTTGAGTCTGATATTATTTTGGAGTTATCTGGAGACCCACTAGATAATTTTTCAGGTTGTACTCAAAGCACGTAGAGGCTTCCAGATTCATAATATTTTAGAAGGTATGGGGCCAGTTAAATATAACAGATGGAATAAAATGGCAAGCATTGCAATTATTAGAGAAAGGCAAATTACAAAATTGAAAGACTTAACAAAACAGAAAAGGGAACCCTAGTACACTGCCAGTGGGAATGCAGAATGGTACCACCCCTATGGAAAAAAAACATGGGATTCCCTTAACTTTTTTTTTTTTTTTAAATAGAGCTGCCATTTGACCCATGGATCTGGATTGAAGGAATATATCATAAGAATCCTGAAACTTTTATCAGAAAAAATTGTATGTACCCTCATATTCATAGCAAAACTATTTACAAGAGCTAAGATCTGGAATCAGCCCAAGTGCCCATCAGTAGATGAGGGGATAAAAACATTTACACAATGGAATACTATGCAGTTTAAGATAGAAGGATCTTGCACCCTTTGAGACAACATGGAAGGGCCTGGATAGTGTTATGTAGGTGAAATAAGCCAGTCAGAAAAGTTGCAAGTTCTTATCAGAGGTGGACAAAAGTAGGTTGATAGTCATTTGTATGGGAAATAAAACAGTAATTAATAAATAATAAAGAATTTCAACTTGAAAAAGAAAAAAATAATGGCCAAATAGACAGATGTTTCCAGAGCCTTATCCCTAGCAGATAGAAGGAGCATCTATATTGAATAATAACTACCCGGAATTGGCAAAGTAGACAAAGCTGGTGAGACAACTCACAGCTGGGAAGGGCAGAGGATGCCTGGAGAATGGTAGGATAGGGCATCTGGGCAGAGTCACTGGACTAATGAGCTGAGAGCATCACAAGAAAGCTGCAGGGCAGCAAGTCCTCCTCCCTTGGAGACAGGCAGTGACATCCTAGTGTGGAAAGGAAGTCCAAAGGGCTGGTGGTGGTAGGTGATTCTAGATCTAATCCCACAACTGCAAGAGGCTCAGCCCCAGAAGTTCCACCTGAAGAACTGCCCTAGCTGTGTGGTGCTGGGGTTAGAGAAGCTAGCTGTCACAAGGTTGTTTTTCCTCTATTTTGACTTTGTTTTTATATGTTAATCCAGTTCATTGGACCTTTCAAAAACACTCACCCTTGGTGCAGGTGGAGGTGTGGACTTGTGGAGTCTGGGGAGAGCATGTGGAAGAGAGTGGCTTGTGGAGAGGTGATCAGGAATCCACCACAGAGACATTCCAGACCCTCCAAGCCTAAGTAGCCATTTTCCTCCCAGCAGCCTCAGGGCAGCTAATACAGCCACTCTTAGACTACATCTGAGCTGTACAAAGGTCACAAAAACGGTAACTATCCCCAAAGAGCCCCCAGGGACTGGGTTGAAGACAGGCCTTTCAGTCTCAGAAAGTGATACATCACCCTCCCTACTTATAGCCCTGTCAGAAACAGCTGCTTGAGGAATTAAGATTGACAGCAGGCAGACAGGTTAAGTGGGCAGGTTGGTTCCATCTGCTTGCAGCCAAGGCTTTGACGATAGATACAGAGGACTGCTGGGTTGCTTGGAACTTCAAAAACAGTGCTGAATACCTAACAGGAAACAGGGAAGCAGCACAAAGAACAATGGGATCTTAAACCAGCCCCCATTGTGCATTAAAACTCAGCTGAAATGAATGACACAGCACTCTTTTATTTTTATCTCTTGATTAAAAAATTTTTACTTGTTTTTTCATGTTTTTTAGTTCTTATTTTTTTTGCATTATTTTTTCTTCATTGTACTTTTTATTACTGTAATTTTATTTTATGTTTTTAAAATTTTATTTATGTAATTACTTTTAATGTTCTTTTAGTTTCTTTTATTTTCTTCTTGTTCACTCATTCTCATTCTACTTCATCTATACTGAACTTAGGTCCTCACTCTTTAATTAAATTCCTTAACTTTACTTTCTGTATATAAGATCTGCCTCTGCAGATTCTTCCTCACTCCCCCCACTTTTTCTGTGTGTTTGTACTTTGCATTGTTTGTTTATCTGTTTATTCTGTGTTGTTTTCTACCTTTTTTTTCTTTTCCCTCTTCCTTTTCTTTTTTCCCCTCAATATCAGTTTTGCTCTCTTTTCTTTCTCTTAATTCTCTTTTCTCAGGTGGTCACTTATAGGGGTTATTGGTTTTGTGAGTACATTCATGTTTTGCTCCCTTTGTGTCGTGTCTTGTCGAGTTGTATTTTGTGCTGTTCATTCAATGTGGTAGAGAGCTATCTACATAAACAGACACTCAAAGAGAAAACTCTATCTATGAATGTGAAAATAAGACTCAAGATGCAACAGAACCAAGAGAACACAAATGGGGACATTCCTAGATTACCCAGCCCAGAAGACCAGAGATATTGCACCACTGGGTCCCACACAACATCTACTACATAAGATAAACTAAAAAATCTGGGTGGCATAGCAGTTTGATCTAATACATAGAAACAATCACAAAGGAACATCAGATATCAGGAGACACAGAGACAACCCCCATTGAAAAGAAAAGGAAGAATCACCAGAAAAGGAAATGAATGAAATGAAAGCAAGTAATTTGTCTGAGAAAGAATTCAGAGCAATGGTTATAAGGAGACTGAAAAAGATGGAACACAAATTCAACAACATGTGTAAGAATCAAGAGAAAATGAAGAAGAATTAATAGGAAATGAAGAATGCCGTAACTGCAATAAAGAATACAATAAAAACTTCCAGCAGTAGACTACAA
Source organism: Eptesicus fuscus (assembly GCF_027574615.1). Taxonomy (NCBI): domain Eukaryota; kingdom Metazoa; phylum Chordata; class Mammalia; order Chiroptera; family Vespertilionidae; genus Eptesicus; species Eptesicus fuscus. The sequence goes on from NC_072478.1 coordinate 34,888,371, forward strand.
GAAGCTGAAGACCTCATCAGTGAGTTAGAAGACAATAGAAGACAAGGGAGAAAAAGCCACCCAAGCACAGCAGCAACTAGAAAGAAAACTTAAAATGCAGGAGAAGAGCCTAAGAGAACTTTATGATATTAGGAAATGAAGCAGCAGCCACATAATAGGATTTCTAAAAGGAGAGGAAGTGGAGCAAGGAATAGAAAACATATTGGAAGAAATAATGACACAAAATTTCCCTGATTTGGGAAAGGAAAACGCCACAAAAGTCCAAGAAGCACATAGACCCCCAAACAAGATGAACCCCAAATGACCAACAACAAGACACATTATAATTAAATTGGCAAACATCAACAACAAAGTTAGAATCTTAAAGGATGCTAGAGAGAGACAGAGGAAGTTACCTACAAGGGATCTCTCATTTGACTATCAATTGATTTCTTAACAGAAACGTATCAGGCCAGAAAGGAACGGTATGAAATATACAAAGTGATGCAAAGCAAGGGACTGAATCCAAGAATACTATACCCACAAAGGCTATCATTCAAAACTGAAGGTGAAATCAGGAGCTTCACAGACAAAAACAGGCTAAAGGAGGTTATTACCACTAAGCCAGCAAAGCAAGAAATGCTAAAGGAACTGCTATAAAAGGAAGTTATAGAAAGAGAAGAAGGAACACAGGCATAAAGAATAAAAATGGTGACAAGCAAGTACCTATCAACAATAAAATAAAATATAAATGGATTAAATTCTCCAATCAAAAGACATAGGATAGCTGAATGGATAAGAAAACGTGACCCATATATTTACTGTCTATAAGAAACCCACCTCAGAAAAAAGAACTCACACAGATTGATAGTGAAGGGATGTAAAATAATTTTTCAGGCAAATGGAAATGAGATAAAAGCTGTGGTAGCAATACTTATATCTGACAAAATAGACCTCAAAGTGAAGGTCATAACAAGAGATAAAGAGGGCTACTTCATAATCCTAAAGGGAGCAATTAAAAATGATGATATACCTCTGGTAAACATATATGCACCTGATACAAGAGCACCCACATACATAAAAAAAACTTCTGGAAGATTTCAAGGGAGAGATAGATAGCAATGTAATCATAGTAGGGGACTTTTATACCCAACTAACACCAATGGATAAATCCTCTAAACTATAAACCAGCAAAGAAACAGAAATCCTAAATGATTCACTAGATCAGATGGAACTAATTGACATCTTCAGAACATTTCATACCACAGCTACAGAATATACATTCTTCTCATGTGCACATGGGACGTTTCCAAGTATAGACCACATATTAGGACACAGGCAAAGTCTCTTCAAATTAAAGAAGACAGAAATCATATCAAGCTTCTTCTCAGAACAAAATGGCATAAAATTAGAAATCAACTATAATAAAAACAATGAAAACAAAATCAAACACTTGGAGACTAAATAGCATGCTATGAATCAATGATTGGATTACCAAAGAAATCAAAGAAGACATAAAAAGCATCATGAAAACAAATGACAGTGAAAACACAACAATCCAAAATCTATGGGACACAGTGTTGAGAGGGAAGTTCATAGCTCTACAGGCCTACCTCAAAAAAAAAAGAAAAAAAGAAAAGAAAAGAATGGTAATAAATTATCTAACCCTACAACTTAAAGAATTAGAAAGAGAGAAACAAGAAAAGCCCAGAGTTATCAGAAGGAAGGAAATAATAAAATTTAGAGTGGAAATAAATGACATAATAACAAACAAACAAATAAAATAATACAAATGATTAATAAAACTAAGAGCTGGTTCTTTGAAAAGGTAAACAAGGTTAATGAACCTCTAGCCAGGCTCACAAAGAATGAAAGAGAGAGAACCCAAAATAACTAAAATCAGAAATGAAAGAGGTGAAGTAATAATTGACCTCAAAGACATACAAAATATTCTAAAAAAATAGTATAAACAATTATCATCCAACAAACAGGACTACCTAGATGAAATGGACATATTCACAGAAAAATACAATCTTCCAAAACTCAGAAAGGTAGTACCAAAAAACTTAAATATCCTGATAACTACCAATGAAATTGAAGCAGTAGTAAAAAAAAAAAAAAATCCAGCAAACAAAAGCCCTGGACCAGATGGCTTCACAGAGAAGTTTCACCAAACATTCAAAGAAGAACTAAAACCTATCTTTCTCAGAGTATTCAAAAAAAGTTAAGAGGAAGGAACACTTGCAAGTTCTTTCTATGCGGCCAGTGTTACCCTAATCCCCAAAACCAGGTAAAGACACTACAAATGAAGGGAATTACAAGCCAATATCCTTGATGAATATTGATGTTAAAATCCTTAACAAAATTCTAGCAAATTGGATCCAGCATTACATTAGAAAGATCATACACCATGACAAGTGGGATTTATTCTAGGGATGCAAAGCTGGTATAATATCCTCAAATCAATAAATGTGATACATCACATAAATTGAGACACAAAAATCACATAGTCATATCAATTGATGTTAAAGAAGCATTTGACAAATTCCAACACCCTTTCCTGATGAAAACTCTTAATAAAGTGCGAATAGGGGGATCATTAACATAATAAAAACCTTATGTGACAATCCTACAACAGACATCATACTCAACTAGAGGCCTGGTGCACAAAATTCGTGCATGGTGGGAGTATTCCCTCAGCCCGGCCTGCACCCTCTCCAATTCAGGACCCCTTGAGGGATGTCTGACTGCCGGTTTAGGCCCCATTCTGCAGGACATTTCTCTCCTAACTGATTGCCTGCCTGCTGACCTGATCGCCGCCTAACTGCCCCCCTGCTGGCCTGATGGCCACCAATTGCCCTCCCCTACCGGCCTGATGGCCCCTAACTGCCTCTGCCTCGGCCCCCACCACCATGGCTTTGTTTGGAAGGAAGTCAGACATCCAGAAGATGTCCAGTCACCCAGTCTAATTAGCATATTACCCTTTTATTAGTATTGACAATTACTGAGCAGTGCATTCTGGGCAACATGGGGAAACAGCCTTATGACTCAGAGACCAGGGACTCGACAGGAAATTGGGAGCTCCAGTCGCACTCAGCAAAGGATGGGCATGGGATCATGGGCAAGGCCTGGACTGTATTTAGGTCTGAGGAGCCTCCCTCCTCCAGGCACCACTTGCCCAGTGGCTTCCCGCACACACCTCGACATGGGTTCAAACCCGCGACCTTTCAATGTACAGGACAAAACTCCAACCAACAAAGCCACCTGGCCAGGGCAGTTCTTCTCTTCTCTTCTCTTCTCTTCTCTTCTCTTCTCTTCTCTCTTCTCTCTTCTCTCTTCTCTCTTCTCTCTTCTCTCTTCTCTCTTCTCTCTTCTCTCTTCTCTCTTCTCTCTTCTCTCTTCTCTCTTCTCTTCTCTTCTCTTCTCTTCTCTTTTCTTTTCTTTTCTTTCCTTTCCTTTTTCTTTTCTGTTCTTTTCGTTTTTAATATTTTTTACTCTTTTTATTAAATCTTTATTGTTGAATGGTTTGCATAGATCTCCTTTCTCCCAATTAACCTTTTCTAGCCTAATCTCCCCCACTCCCAGACCCTCACCATCTCATTGTCTGTGTCCAGGGGTGATGCATATTTGAACACAGGCCATTATTTGATCTCTTCCCACACACCCACCTTCCCTCTGAGATTCCACAGTCTGTTCATGCATCTGTGTCTCTGAGTCTATTTTTTTCAGCAGTGTATTTGGCTCATTTGGTGTTAAAAGTGCTCTGGTTGTGATCACTTGGGATTTTTAAAGATGCCGTCATATCATGTACAAATCTCTTCTTTTTCCAAGTGTGCTTGTGGACACATTGGGAATATAGATGCCAGAAAAAGAAATCTGTGAATAAGTTGGGAATAGGATGCTTTTTCTTTTGTGACATTGTGTACATGATCCTGTGCTCCCGTCATGTTGAGAACACCAAGTACTATGGCTGCAGGGAGGTTCTCATTGGCAAATCATCCACATAGAGCCATAGCTTCCCTCTTCATCAGCCACAGCTCCCAGAACAGACGCATGCACCCCTCAGCAGAGGTTGGGGCACTTGGCCACCTCCTGCAGGCTTGCCCTGTCATCATCTGGTGGGGCCCACCTTCCGAATATCACCCTCTTGTTCCTACTCCAAGGCCTTTCCATGTACTTCCTCTCACCCAGCCCCCTCTCTCCTCCCCTCATGTCCAGAGCCCCAGGTGCTGTCCCTGCGAGGTCTGTGACACTCACTACCAGACTGTTTCATCCTATTCTTCCATGGCATCCAGTGTTTCTTCTGCCTCATTAACTTGGTTTGAATCTGAATGGAAATGGCTCCATCTTCTATTCCATTAGTGCCCTTTCCACCCCTAAGTTAATGTCCTGTCCTTAGTATGTGGCTATGAGATGTCTCTGTGACTGAGCTGGGAAACGTTCCACGTTTCTCTTTCCTTTTATTTCATCTCAGGATATCTGAGCTCTGCGGTTTGTGTGGGACTGAAGGGGCAGAGCAGGACACTGTGTCCTCCATCCGGTGTAACTATGTCCCTGATAACAACCTTTTTTTTCTGAGAAAAAGCACAGAATGTGTCAGTTACTCAGCTCACCCTTAATTCAGCCAATAGGAATACAAGGAGAATTAACCCAAGGCCAAAAGTATGCTGACCGTATCTTGTCTTTGTGTAACCAGACCCCTAGCCCTTTAAAATTGCTGTGCTTTTGAAACTTGGGGTTCTTTTGCATCCAGCCGCTGCGTCAGTGGGTGCGGAGAGACAGGGCTCGAGCTTGAATAAAGGCTCTTTGTTTTTGCATCGGACTCGGCTCCCTGGTGGTCTTTGGGGATCTTGAAATCTGGGCATAACAGGACCTAAGGCCCTGGGAATACAATGCTGAGCCCTCTGAACTCATTTTATTCTTTATTGTATTATTTGATTCTCGGGGTTGAATTAAACATGAAAACAGAAGAAAATATACCCTTAGATATACAATCTGAGTTATTACCTGGAGATTTCCGTGGGAGTTGACACTGAGGCATGAGACCCATGTGTTTATTGGTCAGTTTCCTCATCTATGGAACGAAGGTTGAACCTGCCCCTCGGATCCTTTGGAGGTTGGATATGATGCATCCAGAGGGATTAACTGGTGGCTCGGAGAGTAAGACCAGAAGTGATCAGACACTTGTTGCCTTTACCTGGACAGAGTTGGAAAATCACAACTCTTTTTATCATAACACCTGGAAGGGCTATGCCTGTGGGAGGAGGTGCAGGGAACTGGGGCTTCCCCCCTTACTCTTGCCCCTCTCTCCCTCCCTCCCTCCCTCCCTCCCTCCCTCCCTCCATTCCTGCACTGGCCCAGCTGCTTTTGGGGAACTGCTCAACTCAGGCTCTGGCCCCGCCCATCTCACAGGGAAGAGCATGCGCAGTTTCTTGTAGACAAGGAAGCAGCCGTGGAGTAGGGAGGTGGCAGTTTCTTCCCCCCCTCCCCGCCCCCCTCTCACCCAGGAGGCGCTGAAGTCCTGGTTGAAGTCTTCAGCTCCAGAGCCTCTCACAGTGGTGAGTCCACATCCTGAGGCTCCATGTGTCTTTCAGAAGAATGCAGGCTTGAGGGAGGGACTAGGAGGTCTGCTTTGCACCCACTTGCCATCCTCAGTCCCACCTCACTGCCACCCAGCCCAGCTTCCCATGGCTCTCCATTGGCCATCCAGCCTGATGGGAGCCTGTGGTCAGGGGGTAGAGGGGTTGGCGGGGAGGTACTGAGAGGTGCTCCATTCACTTCCTGGTTACTGGTTGTCCTGTCTGGTGGTAACACCCTAAGCTATTAATAGTATAGATGGGCAAAAACTAAAACCATTTCCCTAACAACAGGAATAAGACAGGGATACCCACTTTTACCACTCCTGATCTACATAGAACTGGAAATCCTAGCCAAAGTGATAAGAGAAGAAGAAGAAGAAGAAGAAGAAGAAGAAGAAGAAGAAGAAGAAGAAGAAGAAGAAGAAAAAGGTTTCCAAATTGTAAAAGAAGAAGTAAACCTATCATTATACACAGATGACATGATATTGTACATAGAAAATCTTAAATACTCCATCAAAAAACTACTAGACTTAATAAATGAATTTGGCAATGTAGAAGGATACAAAATTAACACCAATAAATCTATGGCTATTTTACACAGCAATAATGAACTCACAGAAAGAGAAACTAACAAAAAAAATCACATTTACGATTGCAACAAAAAAATTAAGATACTTAGGAATAAACATAACTTAGGAGGTATAAGAACTATGGTCAGAAAAGTACTGGATGTTGAAAAAAAGAGAGAGAGGAAGGCATAAACAAATGGATGAATATACCCTGTTCAAGAATTGGTAGAAGCAATATCATTATAATACCCATACTGCCCAAAGTAATCTATAGATACAATGCAATCCCCATTAAGGTACCAAAGTCATGTTTCGCAGACCTAGAACCAAATCTCCAAAAATTCATACGGAACAACAACAACAACAAAAGACCCAGAATAGCTTCAGCAATCCTGAGAAAGAAGAACAAAGTTGGAGGGATCACAATACCATTATCAAGCTATATTACAAATCCACTTTTCTCAAAACTGTCTGATACTGGCACAAGAACAGACATATAGGTCAAGGGAACCAAACAGACAAACCAGAAATTGATCGAAGCTATAATGCTCAATTAATATTTGACAAATGAGGCAAGAGCATATAATGTAGTCAAGACAATCTCTTCAATAAATGGTGTTGGGAAAATTGGACAAATACATGCAAAAAATTGAAATTAGACCACCAACTTACACCATTCATAAAAATAAACTCGGACTTAAACGTAAGATGGGAAACCATAAAAATCTTAGAAGAATCCATAGGCAGAAAAATAGTAGACAAATATCATAGCAGTATCTTTACCAATACAGTTCCTAGGACAATGGCAACTAAGGAGAAGATAAACGAAAGAAACTTCATGAAAATAAAAAGCTTCTGAACAGCAAAATAAACCATCAACAAAACAGCAAGAGAGCCCACTGCATGGGAGAACATATTTTCGAATGTTATCTCTGTAAAGGGTTTAATCTCCAAAATTTATAGGAAATTCATACAACTTAACAAAAGGGAGAGAAACAATCCAATAAAAAAATGGGCAAAGGACTTAAGTAGACACTTTTCTAAAGAGGACATACAGAAGGCTAAGAGACATATGAAAACATGCTCAGAGTTAATCACCCCAGAGATGCAAATCAAAACAACAATGGAATAACATCATACAGCTGCCAGGGTGGCTATCATCAACAAATCAACAAAAGAAAAGTGCTGGTGAGGGTGTGGAGAAAAAGGAACCCTTGTGCACTGCTGGTTGGAATGCAGACTGGTCCAGCCACTGTGGAAAACAAATAAGGAGATTCCTCAGAAAGTAAAAACTGGAACTCCCATTTGACCCAGTGATCCCACTTCTAGGAATATATCCCAAGAAATCAGAAACACAAATCAGAATGGATTTAGGCACCCCTATGTTCATAGCAACACAATTTACAATAGCTAAGATTTGGAAACAGCCTAAGTGCCCATCAGCAGATGAGTGGATTAGAAAACTATGGTACATCTACACAATGGAATACTATGCAGCTGTAAAAAAGAAGGAAATTTTACTCTTTGTAACAGCATGGATGGAACTGGAAAGCATTATCCTAAGCTAAATAAGCCAGTAGGAGAAAAATAAATATCATATGATCTCATTCATTTGTGGAATATAATGAACAACATAAACTGATGAACAAAAATTGAGGCAGAGGAAGAGAAGCATTGAACAGACCATCAAACTTCATAGGGAAAGCAGGAGAGGTTTGGTGGGGGGTGGTAAGATCAACCAAAGGACTTGTATGCATGCATAGGAGCATAACCAATGGACACAGACAGTAGGGAGGTGAGGGCATGGGGGTGGGAACAGCCTTGGAGAGGTTAGTTGGGGGAGGAGAGGGAAAAAGACTTGTGAAATATTTTAAACAATAAAGAATTTAAAAAACACAAAATTCTATTTTGCTTAGTCATGATGATAAACCTACTTTTGCGCACCCCTGTAGTTTTTATAGCAGTAATATGCAGGCTGAAAGTTACAGTCTTTGTAAAGACTAACCTTGTTAATGAATCATGAATGGAATGAATAATAACAAAAATTTTCCCAGGTTTCCAGTCTCCCTCTAGTTGCCAACTATTACAGAAACTAATGAGAGGACTGGCAAAGAAAATATTTAATTTCTATGTTTGCATTCCCTGTGTGAAAAGCAGAAACAAATGGGAAAGATGGTTATCATCAGAATGGCTATCATCAAGAAATCAGCAAACAACACTGGGAGGATGCAGAGAAAAAGGAACCCTCGTGCACTGCTGGTGGGAATGCAGACTGGTGCAGCCACTGTGGAGAACAGTATGGGGTTTCCTCAAAAAACTAAAAATGGAACACCCATTTGACCCAGTACTCCCACTTCTAGGAATATATCCCAAGAAACTAGAAACATGAATCAGAGAGGATATATGCACCTCTATGTTCATGGTGGCACAATTCACCATAGGTAAGATTTGGAAACAGCCTAAGTGCCCATCAGCAGATGAGTGGATTAGAAAACTGTGGTACATCTATACAATGGAATACTATGCTGTCTTAAAAAGGAAGGAACTCCTACCATTTGCAACATCATGGATGGAGCTGGAGAGCATTATGCTAAGTAAAATAAACCAGGCAATGAAAGAAAAATACCACATGATCTCACTCATTTATGGGTAATAAAGAACATTATAACCTGATGAAGAAAAAGATAGATACAAAGTTAGTAAAGCACCGAAGAGACTGTCAAATTACAGCGGGAAGAATGGGGAGTGTTAGGGAAGGGGAGAAAGAGATCCACCATAGGACGTGTATGCGTGCATATAAGCACAGCCAATGGACACAAGACACTGGGGAATGGGTGGAATGAGGGCTAGTGACAGCGGTAGGGGAGGCTGGGGGAAGGTCAATGGGGAAAAAAGGAGATATGTGTACTACTATATGTAATACTTTAAACAATAAAAAGAATAAATTGTTGCATAAAAGGAAATTTGAAAAACTCCAACAACCTTTCTTACCCTCATCCTATGTGCTCTCGACATGCAGTTGAAACACTTCCAAGACTCACTCGTATCACCCTCCTGTTTCCAGATTATTTCCTTAGCACTGAATCATACTATTGAACACTTGAAGATCCAGGGGAAAATTGCCTCCACTATAAAACCTTCTCAAAAGAAACCACACATCACTAATCACGTAGCAATCTCTTTTAAATGTAAAATATTATCACAAACATTAAAAATCTGCATACAAAGCTACTTCATAGCAAAAGAAGTATAGCATTAAATTGTCAGCAAGAAAAGAAAAGTGTAAAATTTAGAGGAAGAGAGAGGTTAACAAAAAAAAGGATGTGGGAATAAACTTAATTAGTAAATTACCTAACAGGCAGATGAAAATGCTCACTTGTGCAGTCTATATTTACCAGGTTGGCTGGAATAAACGATAGAAACAAGTTTACTAGTAGTTATTTAGTACCTTTGAGAGTTTAACTGTGTGACAGAGAGGAGCTTTTCTTTGGCATTGTCTGCCAGTGTCTTTCTATGACCCTAAATACAGGCCATTTTAATAAATACAGACACGTACTTTTCCCTCATTGGATTTTCTCATTTTTCCACAGCTTTGGACCTTATAAACAGGTCCTAAAGAACTACATTTGACCGTGAGGTTTTTCATTTCTTTGGCTTAATTTAATGGTCCTCTAGTAACATTCATTAGATGAGTACGAGGGGTAAATAAGTGAGTAAGAGGGATAAATATATGCATTTTGAGAAAAATTGGGCCCTATCCAATTTTCTAAATACACTACTCTTAATTAGAAGAATATATTAAGGATTAATTTAGGTAACTTTATTGTGCCATGTGGTTGTCTTTTCCTAATTGACTGTTCATTTTATATTGCTGACAAGTCTTTACCCAGGTATAAAAGATGTACTAGTTATTGTTTGGATTATTCTGTGACACATTCTGTACCATTTCTGCACCCAGGAGACTAACATTCTGTACACGGGAAATTGGAAAAGACCGGACTTCATTTTTCAAATTATAAATTGTTGCTTTTCTTTCTAAACTGCAGTAGAACATTTCGCTGTTCTTACTTAGATGAAATTGGAACATCTTGCTCATTTTCTTTAGGTGAAGTCTTGACATTTTGTTCTTCTTACTCATCTGTAGGTGACACATTCGGCTCTTCTCTCTCATCTGCTCTTTTGCGTGTCAGAAAAAAAAAATTAAAACGCATAACAACATAATAAAAGGAATCAACCAAAGTAGAAGCAGGTAATTGGTTTTGTGCCCCATTTTCTTCCTTTTTTCCCGAGGGAGTGGCCCACTATCAATACTACCTCCACTGCCTTCTTTCAGGCAGTTGGGAGGGTCCCACTCCGGGTTGCAATGGCAGTGCTGTCTGTTGTTGCAGACTCCTTTCATATTGCAGGTCTTAGGTTCACAATCAGTTATCAGATGTGACATATTGACACACTTCCTTTGGATGCAGACATGTTCTGCCCCACACTCTGTCCCATCTTTCACATCACCAATGTCAGGTATGGTTATCCCAAAGTGGTAGTCGGTACCCCAGCAGGTGACACCATTGATGTGAGTCCAATGAACAGTAGAATGATCTCTCAGAAGGGGAAATTCTATCACATTATCACACTGAATCCTCCTGCACAAGGTATCTAAGATGTCACATTGCACGTATCTAGCGTTCATTAAACCACAGTTCCCAAAACGGTCACCTCGGGTGTTCATTTCTGTGTCGCAACTCTGATTTGCACTCTTGGCCTCTTTGCCAAAAATGTTCCTACACTGCTCTTCACGGTTATTGCATCTCTTTTCATAGCAGTAGCCTCCACCCTTGCATGACATCCCATTCTGCACATACACATCCTCTGGACAATGGTAGGATGTCCCATTGCACCACTCTGGGAGATCACAGTCATTTTCCTCTTGCCTACAAACTTCGCCTGTTGGCAGGATCTGGCAGTCTTTGCAACAACTCCCCAGAGCACAAGCAGCCCCAGCGCTGAGAGTGCAGTTGGACTCACAGCACGGATCTTTCATACACAAATGTAAAGCGCCACAGTCACACTCTTCTCCTTCTTCAACCACACCGTTCCCACACTGTGCAAGTGTGAAGATGTTCTCTGTATCTGATGAAAGGTACAAGCAATTTCGACTTGCAATGTTGTTCCATGAAGCTAGCATAACTGCAGTTGCTGAATCGAGTTGCACTTGCTTGATATGCATACATTATGCACTTTTTATGTCCACATGTACAAGTTTTGTCATCATGTTCCATACCCAAATTATGACCAATCTCATGTGATACAGTATATGCAAATGAATACACATTATCTTTCATGAAACTATTAACTCCACAGTTAAAATTATAGTCACATACTCTTCCAACATAGGATAAGCCAACAGTAACACCATACCCATGCTTTACAAAAACATGGGCAACATCATGGGGAAAGCGCGTATTAAAGCTAGCTTTCTTCCATTTGCAAAATGCATTCAGGAGACCACCTATTTTATCTATTGAAATGGGGTTTTTTTCAGTCCAGACCTCAATTCCCATTAAAACCACATCAACATGTAGTGAACTCAAAAACTTATTTACTCCACTGACCACAAGTAATATTTCATACTGCACAGCTGTGGTGTTACTTTGGTGATGAAGATAGCGATTGTGGTCCACCACCACTGCCAGTTCAAGAAGCCGCCTGTGGGTCCACCAGCCTTCATACCCACTCTGCATCAAAGTGAAGTTAGCACTCTCCTGAAATTTCAATTGTCTTGCTATTTCGTCATCTGTTAATCCACATTTCATGGCTGGCAATTGTGTCTCTTCACTCTTCATCCGATATAAGAGATGTTCAAATGTGGTAGAATGTGTCTTGGGCTCCATTTCATAAACAACGTCATTTGTCTGTAATATTCCCTGAAAACCACCCAAACAGGCACTGAGGGCAACCATGGATTCTAGGTCTCCCTCCACATAACCCTGATAGTAGCAGTCATTCTGGATAAAAGGCTGGTCCTCAAGGAGAGCGCCTCCGTATGAGTAGGTAAACACTCTGAAGTGTCTGGGTAGAAAATGCCTGTTGACTTTCATGTGTATGACCTGTTTCTGACCTCCAAAATGCATTCTGTAAGAGAGCCAATCTTTATTCTTCATGCCAAATCCGATGTCTATTAACTTAATTGGAATCACCACTTCTGGGGGACCAGGGCATTGGGAGTGCACAACTGGGCACCATCCATATGAGAACAGAATCACCCCCAGCCAGAGTGGCAGGAGAGCATTCCTCACACACACCAGGGCCTTACTCACAGCCATTATGGTGCCACTTACACAGACACTGATGAGAGCAAAATAGGACGGGCAGGAAGCCCGTCCTATGTTCTCTCCGAGGTGTGTGTTCGGCATCGACTTTGAATCTGTTCTCTGGCAGGCTCATATGAGAGGAACTCACTGAAAGTGAAAATAAAAAGCATAGTAGTTACAGGGTTGGGCTTATGAGCAGGCCAAGGTGGAGGGGAAGAAAAAGACAAGTGTTACACTGGATTAGTGTTTGAGACATGACTCAGAATGCTTCTTGAATTTGCCTTTAATAAATTTTAAGGAAGCCAAGCCCATGTGGCTGAGTGGTTGACTTGGTCACTGGTTGAACTTCTGGTCAGGCAACATGCCTGGGATTTGGGGTTAATTCTCAGTACCACGCATGCAGGAGATAACTTATCCATGTTTCTCTGTCATAGAGGTTTCTATATCACTCTCCCTCTTTCTTCTTCTATCTCTAAAAATCTATATAAGCAAATTAAATAGAAAGAAATAATAAGGTAGTGTGAGATTTTGGGTGTACAAAAATAATGATTGGGTATAAACTAACACCTTTTGAACCTAGATGAATGATACATAGGTTTTTTATTTTTTATTTTAATGAATCTTTATTGTTCAGATTACAACTGTTTCTCCTTTTCCCCCCCATATCTCCCCACCACCCAGTTCCCACCCTCTGCCCTTACCTCCCCCCCCGCTGTCCTTATCCATAAGTGTATGATTTTTGTCCATTCTCTTCCCATATTCCCCACACAGACACCCCTTTCCCCCTGAGAATTATCAATCCACTCCCATTCTATGCCTCTGATTCTATTAAGTTCACCAGTTTATTCTGTTCGTCAGATTTTTAATTCACTTGACTTTTAGATTCACTTGTTGATAGATATGTATTTGTTGATCATAATTTTTATCTTTCTTCTTCTTTTTCCTCTTTTTAAAGAATACCTTTCAGCATTTCATATAATACTGGTTTGGTGGTGGTGAACTCCTTTAGCTTTTTCTTTCTGTGAAGCTCTTTATCTGACCTTCAATTCTGAATGATAACTTTGCTGGGTAGAGTAGTCTTGTTTGTAGGTTCCTGCTATTCATAACTTTGAATATTTCTTGCCACTCCCTTCTGGCCTGCATGGTTTCTGTTGAGAAATTAGCTGATAATCGTATGGGAGCTCCCTTGTAGGTAACTAACTGTTTTTCTCTTGCTGCTTGTAAGATTCTCTCTTTGTCTTTTGCCCTTGGCATTTTAATTATGATGTGTCTTGGTGTGGTCCTCTTTGGATTCCTTTTGTTTGGGGTTCTGTGCGCATCCTGGACTTGTAAGTCTATTTCTTTCATCAGGTGGGGGAAGTTTTCGTTCATTATTTCTTCAAATAGGTTTTCAGTATCTTGCTCTCTCTCTTCTTCTGGCACCCCCATAATTCTGATGTTGGTTCGCTTGAAGTTGTCCCAGAGGCTTCTTACACTATCTTCAACTTTCTGAATTCTCTTCTCTTCATGCTTCTCTGGAGGAGTGTCCTTGGCCTCTTTGTATTCCAAATCTTTGAGTTGATTCTTGCGATCCTCTAATCTGCTGTTGGATCTCTGTATAATATTTTTTATCTCAGTCAGTGTATGTTTAATTTCTAGTTGGTCCTTTTTCATATCCTCGAGGGTCTCATTGAATTTATCGGCCTTTTCCATGAAATTCTTGAAAAACCTTATAACCGTGGTTTTGAACTCTATGTCCAGTCGCTTGTTCTCCTCCATTTCTTTGGTTTGTGATTTGTTTCCTTGCCTCCTCATTTTCTCTGCTTCCCTGAATTGGTAGGGTAGTTTTGTGTACTAGGTGTCCTATTGGTTCAATGGGTCAGCCTCCCAGTTACTTGAGGTGGACACTCTTGGTGTACCCTTGTGTACTGTGTGTCCCCCAGCAGGAGCTACAGGAAGAACTAGTTTTCTCCTCCTTTGCTTGGGCGGTTTTGGAGCAGTCTGACTGGAGCTGCAGTTAGTTTGGTTGAGCTGCCACAGAACAGGCCATTTATATGCAAAAGCCGCTGTGTGGAGCCTGGGCAGGTATGTAGAATGTGCGGGTCAGGGTCTCAGGGCGGGGCGGGGTCTCAGGGCGTCACCAGGCTAGGGCGTGGCCAACGGCGATGGCTGGCGTCAGCTGTCTCTGCCTTTCCACATTTCCAAGTCCCTGCGCCCCGTGCTCCAACGCAGTAAAACAATGATTGCTGGGCGCACCTCTGCAAAAAAGTCACACTCACTTTCCGACCTGATGGCCGAGAGTCCAGCTTCTCCCCGTAGGTGTCTGGGTCCCCCGAGTGTCCCCAGAAACTGGATTTCAGAATGATCGGGAGCTTGTCTCCCTTTGGGTTGAAGAAAAGCCGTGCACCCAGTCGCCCGCCGCCAGCCCGATTCGTGCGCCTCCGTACCTCACTCAGCTTTTCAGCATTTGTGCTCCTTTCTAACCTTAGTTGTAAATCTACCACTCAGCCAGCTTTCCCGTGGTTCTGGGTGGTAGACATATTGTCTTTTAGTTGTATTTTTGAAATTGTTGTGTGAGGCAGCAGATTAGTTGTTTAACTATGCCGCCATCTTGGTTCCTCCTGATACATAGGTTTTAATGATACTGTTGTTTAATTACATGAACATATGCCAATATTTTCACAATAAATATAGAAAACAAAGGGTCTTAATGGAAAGGTGAACATATATCATGTTTGAGATGGAGTCTCTATTTATACCTTTTGACTTGATGTAAATATTAATATGTAGTTTTTCTTTTCAATTTCTTTTAAGTTTTTTTTATTTTTAAAAATATTTTTTAAAATTTTTCAATATAGTTGTCATAATAAAGGGGCAACATGCAAATTAACCCTCACACCCTCACAAATTGGCTGCTTACATGCACATTGGCAGGTGGGTGATTTAGGAATGATCAAAGGACTGAAGAAGCAGGCTGGGTGGGTGACCAGGCCAGCAGGGTGGTGAGTGAGGGACGACCAAACGACTGAACAAGCAGGCTGTGTAGGGTGACCAGGTCAACAGGGGTGATAGTGAGGGATAACCAAACTACTGAACAAGCAGTCTGTATGGGGAGACCAGGCAAAGGGGGGTTAGTTAGGGATGACCAAATGACTGAACAAGCAGGTTGCATGGGTTGACCAAGCTGATAGGAGGTGCATGAGTGGTGACCAGACCAGCAGAGTAGGCAGTTGGAGATGACCAGGCTGGTGTGGGGGGCAGTAAGAGGTCATGAAGCTGACAGGGGGGCAGTTAGGGGTGACCAGACCAGTGGGAGGAGCAGTTGGGAGTGACCAGGTGAGTAGGGGGTGCAGTTGAGGGCAATTGGGCTGGCAGGAAAGGTAGTGTGGGGCAACTAGATCAGCGAAGGGGGGCAGTTGTGTGTAACCAGGCTGGCAAGGAGGGGGGCAGTTAGGGGAAACCAGGATGGCAGAGGTGGGCTGTTGGGGGCGACCAGGATGAAAAGGGTGACCAAGAAGGCAGGCAGGTGAACGATTAGGAGCCAGTGGTCCAGGATTGTGAGAGGGATGTCTGACTGCCAGTTTTGGCCTGATCCCTGGGATCACGCATAAACTGATTAGGCCTAAACTGGCAGTCGGACATCCCCTGAGGGGTCACGGATTGGAGATGGTTCAGGCTGGGCTGAAGATCACCTCCATGCACGAATTTCATGCACTGGGCCTCTAGTCCTATATAATAATCCTATATAATAAGATAATAATATGTGAATTTCCCATTGGATTGGGAGTTTGACTAGGAGTTCGACTGGGAGTTTGAGAAGGGGGCTTGGTAGGCAAGCCAACCACCCCATGGCCTCTCCCCCTGGCTGGCCTGGCCTGATTGGTCCTGGTCAGGCCAGGTCAGATGGACCCTACTTGGGCATGAGTGTGCACCGGGCCTCCAGTATTATATATTAGTTTTAGGAGTACACCCAATTGATTAGACCTTATAAAACTTACTCAGTGATTATACTGATAAATCTCACCCCCATCTGATAAAATGCATTCATTGTTATTAGAATACTAGAGGCCCAGTGGACAAATTTGTGCATGGGTGGGGTCCATTGGGGTGGCCCCAGTTCACACATCCAACTTCTCAGAAACAGCTCATGAACCCATTGTCACAGCTCTGTAACCCCAACTGGCACCCCACCTTGGCCTGGAGACACCCCCTCACCTGTACCACCATCCTACCTGCGGGGTGATCAATCAGTGCTGAGACCTCCACCTGGCTCCCTCAGTGCCTTGCAGCTGGGCAGCGGCCCTGCCCCCCACCACTACCAATGGTCAATGTCTGTGGGGCGATTGGGTCCCTGCTCACATCCACCTTGAGCTCGTGCCACTTGCTCACCTGCTTACCATCCTGCCATGGTCCTGCTCTAGTAGGACCTTGCCTACTGCCAGTGTCCCATTGCTGACCCCTGCCATGTCCATTCTACCCCCTGGTAGTCAGCGTATATCATAGCAAGTGATGGAACTCCCTGTCAAATTCTCAGTCGAACTCTCAAATGACTGCCCAAGGGGACAATTTGGATATTAGGCTTTTATTATATAGGATTATTGACTATATTCCCCGTACTATAGTCTACATCTCCATGACAATTCTGTTGCTACCAATTTGTACTTCAATATTCCTTCACCTTTATTATCAAACCATCTTACCCACATCCCATCTGGCAACCATCAAAATGTTCTCTATGATTTTGTTTCGGTTCTGCTTTTTCTTTATTTAGTGTGTTTGCTTTTTTAAATTCAAATGTTGATAGGTATGTATTTATTGACCTTTTATTGTTCATATTTTTAATCCATTCTTCTTCTTTTTCTTCTTCCTCTCCTTTTAACTTCATGTAATACTGGTTTGGTGTTGGTGACACTTATCTTTTTCTTTCCCTGGAAGCTGTTTATATGTCCTTCAACTCTAAATAATAGCTTTGCTGGCAAGAGTAATCTTGGTTTCAGGTCCTTGATTTTCATCACTTTAAATATTTCTTGCTAATTCTTTTGGCAGGCAAAGTTTCTATTGAGAAATTAGTTGAGGGTCTTATGGGAGCTTCCTTGTAGGTAAGGAACTGCTTTTCTCTTGCTGCTTTTAAAATTGTTATGTCGTTAACCTTTTGAATTTTAAATATGACCTGTCTTAGTGTGGGCTTCTTTGGTTTCATCTTATTTGGAGATCTCTAGGATACCTGGAGTTGTATTCTATTTCCTTCACTCAGTTAAGGAAGTTTTATCTGCGATACATGCATGTGGGGGCAAGTCTGTGCAGTGTCTCTGCCCCTCCTACCAGTGTCAGTGGCTTCTTTGTATCTTTAGTGTAGGACTTTTGTTAGGCTATATTTCATGTGGTTTAGAATGATTGTTGTTCCTTTGTTTAGTTGTATTTGTGATGTGGTTGTGGAGAGTGAGAATACAGTAAAATCTTGATATAACTGTATATGAATAAACTGTGTTTTGTACTCACATCTGTAAACCTACTTTTCCCCACCCCAGTATATTAAAGGCAATAAGAAAAATCATATATGGAAGTATTTAAAAATATTTTTTTTTGAGAAATGTGACCAAACAATTTATTATTTAAGATTGAAAGGCAGTCCAATTCTACAAACAAGAAATTGAAGCCATGGATTTTCATCAAGATGGCAGCATAGGTGAATACAGTACAGTAAACCCTTGATTTTGTAGTCCTCGATTTAAGGGACTTTGATTTAAACAGACAGAATTTCTGGTCCATATATCATATGTGAAAATGAATACCCTGTTAATTTTGAAATGCTTTAAACCAAGATTTGCTCATAATTTAATTAATATGTTAAGGCTATGTTAATCATTGTAATTTTTATCAAATAGGCTATATGTTGGGGAAAAACAAATTATTACTTGTCATTATTCCTTCATGTGTTCCTTTTTACATCAAATTCTACCAAACTGCACGGGTTAAATTATCATTTCGGCTTCAAATTGTTGTCATGTAGGTTTACTGGAATAAAGAAGGAAAAAAGAGTTTTTCATGAAAAAGTAAGAATATAGTAAGGAAGACCTTATAAAATACAGAAAAAATGATTCTAGAGAAAAGGTGTCAAGTTACATTAAATGAAGATAAAACAAAAATCAAGCAGAATCAGTATGTCATCCATAAGATGAAGGGACCTTAATTGGGCATTTTTCATTTTTATATTATCTACTAGTTGAAGTGGATTTTTAAGTGAAGTCAGAGGAGAATTCACTTTCCTGTGTTTTTTTCAATTCCTACAGAGGTTTTTGATGTTCTTACATTAAGCACTCTCAATACTTAATAATCTGATGATGACTGTCAATATTCATGCTATAAATAAAAGCCAGCATGGATATGTAAATTACTGAATGCAATTTGACAAATTTCTGATGTGTAATTGGCCCCAACCACTCTGTCCAAATTTGTGTTCAAGACCATTAATTTATTTAGGCCTGCATTATTCATTTATGTTTCCCAGCTGTGTAGCACAGTGCCTGCATATTATGGAGTTTTATTAATATTTTGTTCAGAGAAGCAAGTAACAAATCAGTATTGGCAAAAGGCATCGTGCTTGTACACAATTTCTCATTTTCACAAATATGTGCTCATGTGTTCATATTATTGAGGCAAATATTTTTACATATTTATTTTTCAGATAAGATATATATGTATATAGCTTATCACATAAATGTGTATGAAATTGAAATTGAGAATTTTCTTGCAATTTGAAGACTGTGGGGATGGAGATATTTGTGCCCCATGATTAAATTTTACCCCGCCACTAAGCTTTTCTCCATCCTTTTGGAATTATGATTTTGTTTGCATTTCTGAAGGTGTTTTGCTTTGTCTTCAGTACACTCATATTTCCAATTGCTACCCTTCTAGTTTGATTTTATTCTATTTTACATGGTGCTTAAAATGTTCTACTTCTTAAGAATATAATAAAATATAAACACATTTAAGTAACATCCATCTAACCTATGGTTCTTCCCCGTTCTGGTACCACCATTGTCTATTGGTGATTGAACATTATTGTACATACTAATATATGCATAAGATAATTGGTAAATTTTTTACGTCCCCACAGGTTTGCAATATTGATCAATCTCTGTACCTTAATCATGACCTTCTTTTTTACTATTATTCATAGCCTAAATCATGTTTTCCAAAATGTGAGTAACAATGCAAAAAAGCACAAATTTGTACCTTTCAACCAAGTAAAAAATTCTAGACTAGGAAATAATAAATGTCATAGACACCCCTCAAGATGTGAATACTTTTGTCTATATATATATTCATTCACACACAAATCCTATTATTTCTTTCTTTACACAAGTTCTTGAGTGACTTACCAGCAGAAAAATTAATGGATCAATGGTCCTTTTTAGCCTGTGTTTATTGATTCATTGTCTTTTTATTTGAGACAACCCCTCTTGTCTCTGGATTGATTACATCCTAGATTTAGTTACCTAGCAGCACTCCTCTCCCAGTTCTACAGATCATGGCAACTGCTTAGAGTTCCTCCTCATTGTGACTCCACCATCTCCATCAAACTTCTTGAAATTGCCAATATGGGCAGACTCATGTTCAGCAAGTTGTCGGAGGTAAGCCAAGGAAGCAAGGTTAGTTATTCATTAATCTTGAGAGTTTACCTGTGGGACAGACAGGTTTATAATGTCTTCCTGCTGGATACCTGCCAGTGTCCTCCAGTTTGGTAAGTTCATTCCACATCTGCATTTTTTTCCCTTATGGAATTTTTCACTTTCTCTCTGGCTTTCATCACAATTAGTTTCTAAAGAATCTACTTAGAGCTGTGTTAATTAGTATATTTGTGTTTTGATTTTTATTTGTACTCTCCCAATTAAACAGGAGACCCCAAACAATGCACACAAGTGCTTTCCTAGAGCTTCTGGCTCAGGTGAACAAAGAGAATACACCACTGGCTGTTATAATAAACCACGTAAATGAGTGATTTCATAGAGACTTATTGCTTGACAATTACAGGATAGAATATCAAAATCAGCATCCACAATGCCTTACTCTCTCTGAAGATAGTAGGGAAGAATTTATTCTAGGCATCTCTTCTGTCTTCACATAGTTCCTTGCCCTGTGAAACATGATCAGTTATGACAGGATTATTTGCCCTTGCCCAAATTTACCATTTTAAATAGGAAACTAGTGACATTGAATTAGGCCACCTTGTGCACCCAACTTCAGTGTTACGTAATGCTAATAAGTTATGTCTGCAATGAGCTTTTCCCAAATAAAAGCATTTTCTGAGATTAAAAATGGTGGCAGAGGAAATGGCATCTCACAGACATGCTCCCAGGACCAAACAGGAATTACAACTAAAATACAGAAAAAGCACTTTAAAAAATGAACTGAGAACTATCTGTAGAACAAGCATGTCAAACTTGCAGCTGGCAGGCCCCATTCCTCATTTTTCCAGATAGCTGTGATTTTGACAAGCTTGCTGTAGAGGATGTTGATAACCAAGGATGGAAACCACATAGAGTCTGGTAGGAGGGGCGAAGTCACTAAAGGGCTGGCCAGGCTCCCAAAGACAACAGCTGAAATAACGGAGACATATCTCAGCTGTGGAGTTTGCCATGAGAACTCTGGGGTATAATCCCCAAGCTGTCACCCCTCCCAAAGAGAGCACCAGAATTGATAAAGAAGCCCACATAATATCTGGCTGTGTAAAACAGAATGGTTGCAATCTGACAGGGAGTGAAGGCTGGACATGCAGGCACCCTATTATATGGCTCAAGCACAAAATTATCCATGCAGTTCCTCATCTTGTCCTCTCACAGAGGGAGAGATGAGAAGACTAGAGCTGTCTGAACAGAAGCGAGGATCAGGGTCTATTGGGTTAGAGCTCAGAAGGCAGACACCTTGTTTTGCTAAGTCATGCCCTCATTCATTGGAGGCCATCTTTCTCATTTAAACCTGTATTATCTTGACATATTGCCTGGGAGGAAGACAGATGACCAACTCTATGGTAAAATTACCTGACCCACCCTGTGGAGTTTCTGAGGCCCATTAAGGGACTGAGAATAACAATTATCCTCCAGGAAGAGGGCAATTATCCTGCACTGTTGCAAACCTATCACCCCACATATGAACAATTGTCCGTGGTCTATTCAAGACTGAATCCAATCAGTCTTCAGGCAGAGGTGGTTCACTAGAGGCTTTGAGTCTTTGCCTTATCTAATTAATAAGAAACAACAGTTTGGTTCCCCACCACAGACACCATCCAAGACTGCCAGTGAGCAAAAGCCCATGGGACCCCCAAATGCCTGCAGCTGACCCTTGGAGGACTAACTCCATGATTGTAATAAGTACAGCTCAGAACAGGGTCCATCAAAGTGTGAGACTCAAGGGAGATCCAGATTCTGAACTAAAAAGACCCTGGCCATTGAGCAGCTTGCACAATAACATTGTGGTCAAATCTCTCTGGTTGCAAGTCGAAGGGGAGATCCCTCTCACACATGGGACATCAACCACCAAGTAGCAATTACAACAGGAGAGCCCAAACAACACACACAAGAGACAATTCTAGAGCATTCAGCTCAGGTGAACTAAGAGACTACATCACTGGAATCTTCAAGAGACTTTCTATGTAATGCCATCCCACAAAGACTGGGAGGCATAGCAGATCTATAATACACAGAAGCAAATATAAAAAGAGTTCAAAATGGCAGAAAAAGAAATAACCCCCAACAATGTAAAAAGAATCTCCAGAAAAAAAACCTAAATACAATGAAGGCAAGCAACATATCAGTCATGGAGTTCAAAACATACTTTATAAAGATGATAGATCATCCAGAGAAAAAATTAAGAAGGAAATAGAGGCCTGAAATGACACATAGGTCAGATGGATATAACCAATATTTACAGAGCATTTAACCCCAAATCAACAAAATATATATTATTCTCAAGTGTACATGGAACATTTTCAAAGATAGACCACATGTCAGGGTATAGAACCAGTCTATGAAAATTCAAGAAGATTGATATAATACCAACCACCACCTCAATTCATAATGGCATGAAGTCAGAAATCAACTACTACATAAAAAATCAAAAACATTTCAATACATGGAAGCTAAACAGCATGATATTAAACAATGAATGGGTTACCAATGAGATCTAGCAAAAAATTAAACATGTCCTGGAAACAATTAAAAATGAACACACAATTTCCCCAAAACTATGGCACATGGTGAAGGCTGTCCTGAGAGGGAAGTTCATAGCAATATAGGTCTATCTCATGAAACATGTTAAAGAACTAATAAAATATCTAACCCTACAACTAAACTAACTAGAAATAGAACAGCAAGAAAAGCTCAGAGGAAGTAGAAGGAAGGAAATAATAAAGTCAGAGTAGAAATAAATGACATAGAGGCAAAAGAAATTAGTATAAAACATCAATAAATCCAAGGGTTTTTTTTTTTTAAAAAATAAATAAACAAGATTGATAAACCGTTAGCCAGACTCATCAAGAAAGAAAAAGGAGAACACTGAAATAAATAAAATCAGAAATGACAAAGGCAATATCACAATGGACACCACAGAAATACAAAGGATTGTAAGCAAATACTATG
The DNA here is from genome assembly GCF_027574615.1 of Eptesicus fuscus. Taxonomy (NCBI): domain Eukaryota; kingdom Metazoa; phylum Chordata; class Mammalia; order Chiroptera; family Vespertilionidae; genus Eptesicus; species Eptesicus fuscus. The sequence continues at coordinate 34,911,419 of NC_072478.1, forward strand.
AACAACTATGTGCCAACAAACTGGACAACTGGAGTGAAATGGACAAATTCCTGGAAATATACAATCTTCCAAGCTCAACCAGGAAGAATCAGAAAACATGAGTAGGTCAATAACAGTAGATGAAATTAAAACAGTAATTTAAAAACTTCCAGCAAACAAAAGCTTGGAAAGATGGAGTTACAGGTGAATTTTACCAAACATCCAAAGAAGAAATAATACCCTTCCTCCTCAAACTTTTCCAAAAAAGTCAAGAAGGAATACTTTGAAGCTCTTTTTATGAATCCAGCATTATCCTAATTCCAAAACCAGTAAAGACACTATAGAGAAAGTAAGTTAAAGGTCAATATCCATGATGAACACAGATGGTAAAATAGTCAACAAGCCCAGCTGGCGTGGCTCAGTGGTTGAGCATAAGTCTATGAACTAGGAGGTCATGGTTCAATTCCCAGTCAGGACATATGCCTGGGTTGCCAGCTTGAACCCCAGTATGGGTGTGTAGGAGGCAGTTGATTAGTGATTCTCTCTCATCATTGATGTTTTTATCTGTCTCTCTCCCATCCTATCTGAAATTAATAAAAAAATTAAAGAAAAAAATCCTTAACAAAATATTAGCAAATCACATTCAATGATATATTAAAAAGGTTATACACCATGACCAGGTGGGATTTATTCCAGAGATGCAAGATAGGTACAAAATTCGCAAATCAATAAATGTGATACATCACATAAACCAATTGAAAGATAAAACCCACATGATCATAGCAATTGAACAGAAAAAGCATTCGACAAAAATCAAGCACCCTTTTTTTGTAAAAATCTCCCAGTAAAGTAGGAATAAAGGGATCATACTTTAACATAATAAAGGCCATACATGACAAATCTACAGCCAACATAATACTCAGTGGGCAAAACCTGAAAGCATTTCCGATAAGAATAGGAACAAGACAAGGATGTCGCTTTCACCCCTCTTATTCAACATAGTACTGGAAGTCCTAGTCATATCAATCAGACAAAAGAATAAAAGGCATTCAAATAGGAAAGGGGGACGTAAAACTGTCATTATTCACAGATGACATGATATTGCACATAGAAAACCTCAAGACTCTACAAGGAAATGACTAGATTTAATAAACGAATTCATAAGGTAGCAGATACAAAATTAACTTCCACAGATTGATGGCATTTTTATATACCAATAATGAAATCTCAGAAAAATAAACTAAAAGAACAATCACATTTAACGTTGCAACAAGAACAACAAAAGATACCTAAGAGTAAATTTAAACAAGGAGTTTAAAGACCTGCACTTGGAAAACTAAAGGACATTGAGAAAATATAAAGACACAACCAAATGCAAGTGTATACCATGTTCATGGATTGGAAGAATTAACATCATTAAATTGTCTGTACTACACAAAGCAATCTACAAATCCAATGCAATCCCAATGGCATACACCACAGAACTAGAAAAAATACTCCAAAAATTTATATGGAACCATAAAAAAACCTGAATGCTGCAGCAATCTTGAGAAAGAAGAACAAAATAAGAGAGACAATGATACCAGATATAAAACTATACTACAAAGCCATTATAAACCAAACAGCCTGGAATTGGCACAAAAACAGGCATATAGAGCGACCAATGGCTCAGAAAAGAGACCCCAGAAATTGACCCACACTACTATGGTCAATTAATATTTGACACAGGAGGCAAGAGCATACAATGGAGTAAAGACAGTGTCTTCAGCAAATGGTGCTGGGACAACTGGAAAGACACATGCAAAAAGATGAAACCTGACCACCCACTTACACCATATATAAACTCAAGGTGAATAATAAACTTTAATGTTAGGCATGAAACCATAAAAATCTTAGAGGACAACATAGCAGTAAAATCTCAGACATCTCCCATAACAATATATTTACAGAGACATCTCCCAGGGCAAAAGAAACTAAGGAGAAAATAACCAAATAGGACTCCATCAAAATAAAAAGCTGCTGCAAAGCAAAAGGAACCATCATCGAATTGAAAATGGAACGCTCTGAATGGGAGAATATATTTGCCAGTAATATATCTTATAAGGTGTTAATATCCAAAATATATAAAGCATTCATACATCTCAACAAAAGGAAGACAGCTTCCAATTAAAAAAGAAGACCTGAATAGATATTTCTCCAAAGAGGACATTGGTGGATTCTAAGGATCAAAATGAATTCCAACAAAGTAAGACCCAAAGCTGGGAGGCGTGAAACAGACTGACATAACTTGATGTGGAGTTGGGGGGACAAGTAGAGATAAACCAAAGAAATTATATATTGTATGCGTTACCCATGGACATTGCAATAGGGTAGTGAGGACCTGAGGCAGTGAGTGATCTTGAGGGGAAGAGAAGAGTGAAAGGAGAGGGGGAAGGGAGATGGGTGATATCTATAATAATATAATAAATAAATAATATATAAAAACTAAAATAGTAACACTCTAAAAATATTGAATTTACAGGAAAAAGGATGTATTAATTGCTAGAGTACTATATAATGGTTACTTTCCTCTAAATAAATAAAAATGATCTTAAATCATGAAAAAAATTACATTTTATAAAGAACTACTTTCCCAAGTCAATCATTATTTTACTTCAAAATATCAGTACTATTAATTAGCTTCAAATTCTGATAACTGAAAGAGGCATTTGTTTTTAATATCCACAAATTCTCCCCTCTGCACTCTCTACCGTAGTTGTAATTACATGTCTAAAATTAGATTTACTTCTACTCTCTAAAAGGACTTTTCTTTTATTGTTTTACTATTTTTTCTTAGTTCTTCTATTTGTTTCTTAATACCTTTCATTTTAATATTGAAAATAATGTATACACAATGGAATAAAACAAACAAAACTCCCCGGTACCCTAACGAAACATGTTTTGTATTAAAACCACAAATTAAGTTTGTGTTTTATTTGTAACTTACCTGAACTAAGGCAAGAGGTTGAAACAGTCAAACTTGGGGAAGATGTTTCAGGAGATTCTGTCATAAAACTCTTTTTTTCCACCATGTCCAAGACTTTAGGTACATTGAGCTACTTAAAAAATTTCATTAAAGTGTAATTTGTACTAAAAATGAACACATCACAGAGGTTTATAGATCACAGTATTTTCAGGGCAGAATATGCCTAGTTAAGCAATATTGAGATTAAGCGGGGACCCTCGTGACTGTTGGTGAGAATGTAAATTAGTGCAGTCTCTGTGGAAAACAGTATGGAGGCTGCTCAAAAGTTAAGTGTGGAGCTACCACGTCTTGGATGCTTTATCTGTGTCTGCTTACTTCTGCTTCTACCTTCATTTAGTGTCCCTGGACTTACTTTCTCTCTGGAATAATTTCATTCTCATTTCCTTTCATGAAAAGCAACAACTGCCTCTCTACTTACACTTTTTCATGGAGACCTCCTTATTCCTACTTACTTCTCCTAAAAACTATATGTCAACACTGTGAAACCCAGCAGAAGAAGATTTCCAGTTTTAAATTCCCCTATGACCTACTGAACGGATGTCTGATCTCAATTTCTTTGATTACCAAGAACACTTCTGAACCACTCACCTGGTAGCCATCTCATTAAACCCCTATGTACTTACTTGTCTTTTTAACTCACAAACCAATCCTGCACAAACCTCAAATTATTTAAAGTTTGATTTAAAAATTTATTCTCTACCATCTTATTTACATTCTGACTATACTTACCAAGTATGTGCATAACCTATTCAACATTCAGTTTATTTTATCTTTACAACTCATTGTCACTGATAAGCCATCAAACTGTGGCTAAGTCCTGCATTATTTTAACATTTTCAACTATCACAGCTTTTATATCTTAAACTAGCTTTCCCGTTGCAGGAAAAATCCTGCAATAGGATTTCCTGCTGCACTCTACCCCGCCTCCGCTCTGCCCTTGTCCCCCACCTCACCTTCTCCTCCAGCCCGCCCACGTTTCCGCGTTTCCGTTCGCCCCCGGCCCCGCCTCCGCCCCGCCCTTGTTGCCCGCCCCGCCTTCTCCTCCAGCCCACCTGCGTTTCCCTTCGCCCCCGGCCCTGACTTCGCTCCTCCCTTCTCCTCCCCTCCCCTCCTTTCGACGCTGTCTTGATATGCAAATTAGCCGCCATCTTTGTTGGGATAATTTGCATATTCGTCCTGATTGGTTGGTGGGCGTGGCTTGGCTGGTGGGCGTGGCTTAGGTGTAGCAAAGGTGCGGTCAATTTGCATATTTGTCTATTATTAGATTAGATAGTTTAGCATGGCTCTCATTCTTAATCTAAACCTATCCATCAAATTCACAGAGGACTCAAGTAATTGTTCTTGTCCTTTATTTCACATTTCTTTCAGTGATACATAATTTTCCCCTCCATTTTTATGTACCTTCCTCTACAGTCAGTTAATTCATATTTGTCCAACTCCTTAACCCAAAGTGAATTGATCCCTTCATTGCTAAAACAAACTGCTAACACTACCCTGAAAAATATCAGACTATATTTAGGAGAATGCTTAAAAAGAATTAATAATCAGAATTAAAATGAGATACCCTGACACCGAAGCCTGAAGGATAAGTTATGAACAGATATTTATTATATTTCAATACTTTGTCCTTTTAAAAAATGTATTTTTATTGATTTCAGTGAGGAAGGGAGAGGAAGAGAGACATATAAACATCCATGATGAGAGAGAATCATGGTCGGCTGCCTTTATGCCTGCCCCCCACTGGGGATCGAGCTGGCAACCTGAGCATGTACCCTTTGCCTGAATCAAAACCAGGAGGGATCCTTTAATCCCCAGGTTGATGCCCTATCCAATGAGCCATGCAAGCTAGGGCCTTTGTCTTTTTTTTCTCCACAAGTTTCATAACTTTCTGAATTTCTAATGTCTTTATTAATGCACAGGGCAGAGGGCTGAAATTCTATGTGTTTTTTTGTTTTGTTTTGTTTTCACAAGTTGTTATTGCTGACTTTCAATCATGATAGTTTAAATTGATAAACCAAGAATTACTCATTGCCAAGAACACAAAATATCTGATGATGACTAGATGAAACATTTGAGCATAAACATCTCTAAATTGTGAATAAAATCCCAATATCTTAATTTGGTCTCTATGTTTCTATTGATATACATTGTCTGTATTCTTCCTATAGAGTGTTGAGTAATGTTGTGATGGAAAGGGATTGTTAATGAGTACTATTGTACTGTTTGGAATTATCTAAGCCTATATAAATTTGTGACATAATTTATTCCTTAGACATCAATTTGGGATCAGGCAATAAGAGAAAAGTAGATGCCAAAATTTTTTGAGCTAGAATATATTTGTCCTTAGTACATTATTGATTTAATGACTCTAAAGATGAGTTCTCTGAAAAAATACAACAACATTCTCAGTGTAGTAATGCCTGCAATGATGAAATAGCTTCAAATTACACTGTTGCCACAACCTTCACATTGGAGTTCTGTATCTGAAGGAGGGGCCAACAAAAAAAATGAAAACGCTATACAAGAAATATGAATTTAGAAGGCATGGGGGCCAGGTGGAGACCTCTTTCTTGAAGAGGCACAACAACTTCTGGCCTGGTCCACTATTTATTTACTTGAATACACATTTGCACTTTAGTAATGCATACAGCAGTGATGAGCAACCTTTTGAGCTTGGTGTGTCAAACTTCGCCAAAAAACTGAGCATAACTCGGGTAGTGTGTCACTTTGAGGAAAAAAGTTATTTCGCAAATGTTTCATCCTCAGGAGCAGCAAATGTTTCATCCTCCCATGTGGCCACCTCAGCGGCCGCGTGTCATCAGAAATGGCTACGCGTGTCAGTGCTGACACGCGTGTCATAGGTTCGCAATCACTGGCATACAGGCATATCAAAGGTAAAGTTTGGTAAACAGGAAAAGGATTACCAGGTTAGGAAATTGCCTTGAGCCTTTGATTCCACAGCCGGGCAATATTATGCTGATTTTCAGCTCTCCTGAATATGAAAGTCCTTCCAATGATTCTTTTTGCATTAATATGCTAACTGCAGCTGGCTTTAGCCTCAGGCACACTGTCAGACTTTCTATGCAACCCTTATAAATACTTTCTTCTTCTTCCCTGAGTGTTTTCAAATTCATCCATATGTGTATCTTAGTTACCACATCACCTTCACTTTCATTCATGGCTTAATCACTGTATCCTCAACTGTAATAACCTATTAAGAACATATTTCAGTGGATCTCAATGAAATAAAGTAGAAAGCAATAGCATCCTCATCAAGATTTGAACACTTAAGAGGAAAAGATCCTTTATTGTGTGTGTGTGTGTGTGTGTGTGTGTGTGTATGTATTTATGAATGCACAAATACAGTGTTCTTCTTAGCTTTGTAGCTCACCTTCTTGAATGACTTAGGAGAAAATTAGTGGTTGTAAGGATCCTCTCTAACTATGGATGCACCTATCTTGTATTACCCATAATTATGCAAAGTTTTTTGTGATTTCATGCAGTAAAGGGAAATATAAATCCATTTCCCTCTGTCTCTCATTTAATGAAGTTTCAGATTTAGCAAGTTAGAAAAAAGACTTTCTCAGTTACACACCATTCAACTGTCAAAAGTTCCTTTACTTTGGGGCTTCATCACTTCCATCTGACCTTATTTCTAATTTCTCTTCAAAAGTAAAAATATCCAATTTTTGTTGCAATGGAAAATACTATTGAAGCATCTAGGGAGGATGACTGCTGACGGGAAGGCAGACTGGAAGACAGTGTGTGAGTGAAAGAACAAAGGGAGGGTTGTGGTCACACGGGGAGTGTTTGTTGGTGAGTTGAGAGAGCGATATACTCCAGAGACTGTGGGAGACAGCTGGACGGGGTTCCCCTGATCTGGCAGCCCCCACTTCTGCTGGCTTCCCTTCCGGAGCCACCAACTCTGACACGGAGACCTCACCATCTTGAAGGGGAATGTGGATGTTGTCAGAAGACTGAAAATCTATAACTACAGCATCCAGCGAACAGCTGTGAACCCAAGAACACCAATTTCCAAGTGGCCTGAGCATGCAGATTCAGAGGAGCTCTGCACCCCCACACGGAAAAGTCAGAATTCACCTCGGATAAGGAGAGAGAGAACTACATAACCAGTACCTGGAGAAGAGAGATCATGGGGAGACAAAGAAACAGCCCACATATGAAAGAAAAGCTGGCATCACCAGAAAAGGAAGTAAAGGAAATGGAGGCAAGCAACCTGTCAGAGAAAGAATTCAGAGAAGTAGTCATAAGGTGGATGAAAAGAATGGAAGACAAGTTTAATAATATGTGTAAGAACCAAGAGGAAATGAAGAAGAACAAAGAAGAAATGAAAATGACATTGCTGCTGTAAAGAACTCAATAGAAAGCATCAACAGTAGACTAGAGAAGCAGAGGACTACATCAGTGAGCTAGAAGACAAGGTAGGAAAAAATATGCAAGTAGAGCAGCTTGTAGGAAAAAAAAATTAAAAAGCAGGAGGAGAGCCTAAGGGAACTTTGGGACAACATGAAACTAAACAAAATTTGCATAATAGGGGTTCCAGAAGGCAAGGAAACTGAGCAATGAATAGAAAACCTGTTTGAGGAAATAATAATAGAAAACTTCCCTGATATAGGAAAGAAAAAAACCACACAAATCCAAGAAGCTCACAGGGTCCCAAACAAAATGAACCTCAAAAGACCGACGCCAAGGCACATTATAATTAAACTGGCAAACACCAATGAAAAAGTAAGAATCTTAAAAGCAGCCAGAGAGAGACAGAAAGTTACCTACAAAGGATCCCCCATCAGACTTGCAACTGATTTCTCAACAGAAACACATCAGGCCAGAAGGGAATGGAATGGAATACACAAAGTTATGCAAAAGAAGGGTCTGAATCCAAGCAAGGCTATCAATCAAAATTGAAGGTGAAATTAGGAGCTTCACAGACAAAAAAGGACTAAGGGAGTTTATTACCACCAAACCAGCAATGCAAGAAATGCTAAAAGATCTGCTGTAAAAAGAAGAAATAGGAAGTGAAGAAGGAACACAGGGGTAAAGAATAAAAATGGCGACAAATAGTACCTATCATTAATAACTTTAAATGTAAGTGGATTAAATACCCCGATCAAAAGACAAAGGGCAACTATTTGGATAAGAAAACATGACCCATATATCTGCTGTCTACAGAAAACCCACCTCAGAAAACAAAACCCCACACAGACTGAGGGTGAAGGGATGGAAAAAGTTTTCTTAGGTGAATGGAAATGAAAAACAGAGCTGGGTAGCAATACTTATATCTGACAAATTAGATCTCAAAGTGAAGGACATAAAAAGAGATAAGAAAAGCCACTTCATGATACTAAAGGGAGGAATCCAACAAGAAGAAATAACTCTGGTAAACATATATGCACCCAATACAGGAGCACCTAAATACATTAAAAAACTCCTAAAGGATATGAAGAGAGAGATTGACAGCAATACAATCATACTAGGAGACTTTAATACCCCACTATCACCATTGGACAAATCCTCTAAACAAAAAATCAGAAAAGAAACATCAATTCTAAATGACTCACTAGACCAGATGGAATTAATTGACATCTTCAGAACATTTCACTCCAAAGTTACAGAATATACATTCTTCTCAAGTGCACATGGGTCATTTTCAAAGATAGACCATATATTGGGTTACAAGCAAAGTCTCTTCAAATTCAATAAGATAGAAATTATATCAAGCATCTTCTCAGATCACAGTGGCATAAAATTGGAAATCAACTACAATAAAAACAATAAAAAAAAATCAAACACATGGAGACAAAATAGCATGCTATTATACAATGACTGAGTTACCAGTGAGATCAAAGAAGAAATAAAAAAACATTATGGCAACAAACAACAATGAAAAAACAACAACCCAAAATCTATGGAACACAGCAAAAGCAGTCTTGAGGGGGAAGTTCATAGCTCTACAAGCCTACCTCAAAAAATAAGAAACAATGGTAATAAATTACCTAACCCTACAACTCAAAGAGTTAGAGAGAGAGCAACAAGAAAAGCCCAGTGTAAGCAGAAGGAAGGAAACAATAAAGATCAGAGTGGAGATAAACGACATAGAGTCCAAAAAAATAATACAAAAGATCTATAAAACCAAGAGCTGGTTCTTTGAAAGGATAATCAAGATTGATGAACTTCTAGCCAGGCTCACCAAGAAGCAAAGAGAAAGAACCCAAATAAACAAAATCAGAAATGAAACAGGAGAAATAAAAACAGACCCCACAAAAATAAAAAGGATTATTAAAAAATACTATGAACAACTCTATTCCAACAAACTGGAAAACCTGGAGGAAATGGACATATTCCTAGAAAAATACAACCATCCAAAACTCAATCAGGAAGAATCTACACATATCAATAGCACAATAACTATGGAAGAAATGGAAGCAGTCATCAAAAACCTTCCAGCAAACAAAAGCCTGGGGCCAGATGGCTTCACAGGGGAGTTTTACCAAACATTCAAGGAAGAACTAAAGCCTATCCTACTCAGACTATTCCAAAAAATTCAAGAGGAAGGAACACTTCCAAGCACATTTTATGAAGCCAGCATCATCCTAATACCAAAACCAGATAAAGACAACACAATGAAAGAGAATTACAGGCCAAAATCCCTCATGAACATAGATGCCAAAATCCTCAACAAAATTCTAGCAAATCGGCTCCAGCAGTACATCAGAAAGATCATACAGCATGACCAAGTAGGATTTATCCCAGGAATGCAAGGATGGCACAATATCCACAAATCAATAAACGTGATACATCACATAAACAAACTGAGAGATAAAAATCACACAGTTATATCAATTGATGCAGAAAAAGCATTTGACAAAATCCAACACCCTTTCTTAATAAAAACTCTCAGCAAGGTGGGAATAGAAGGATCATACCTCAACATAATAAAAGCCAAATATGACAAACCCACAGCTAACATCATACTCAATGGGCAAATCTAAAACCATTTTCCCTAAGAACAGGAACAAGACAGGGATGCCCACTCTTACCACTCCTCTTTGACATAGTAGTGGAAGTACTAGCCATTGCGATTAGACAAGAAGAAGAAATAAAAGGCATCCAAATTGGAAAAGAAGAAGTAAAACTGTCCTTATTTGCAGATGACATGATACTGTACTTAAAAAACCCTATAGTCTCCATAAAAAACTAATAGACTTAATAAATGAATTCAGCAATGCAGCAGGATACAAAATTTATGCCAAGAAATCTATGGCATTTCTGTACACCAATAGTGAACTTACAAAAAGAGAGACTAAAAAAGCAATTCCATTTATCATTGCACCAAAAAAACTAAGATACCTAGGAATAAACTTAACTAAGGATGTAAAAGAGCTATACTCGGAATCCTACAGTGCACTGAAAAAAGAGATAGAGGAAGACATAAACAGATGGAAGAACATACTCTGTTGAGGGTTTGGTAGAATCAACATCATTAAAATGTCCATACTACCCAAAACAATCTATAGATTTAATGCACTCCCCATTAAAATACCAACGGCATATTTCACAGACTGCCATATTTCATTTATGTAAAATAAAGAACATTATAACCCGATGAACAAAAAGATAGATACAGAGGCAGCAAAGTATCAAACAGATTGTCAAATTACAGCGGGAAGACTGGGGAGTGTTGGGGAAGGGGGGGGAAAAGAGATAAACCAAAGAACTTGTATGCATGCATATAAGCTCAACCAATGGACACAAGACACTGGGGGGTGGGGTGGGATGAGGGCTAGTGACAGGCGGTAGTGGAGACAGGGGGAAGGTCAATAGGGAAAATAGGAGTACAACTTTTTTTTACTACTGTATGTAATACTTTAAACAATAAAAATAAATAAATTGTTGCAAAAAATTTTTTTGAAGACATCCTACAACCTTTCTTACCCTATTCATTTGTGCTATTGACACGCAGTTGAAACACTTCCAAGACTTTCATTTGTATCACCCTCCTGTTTCAAGATTATTTCCTTAACACTGAATCATATTATTGAACACTTGAAGATCCAGGAGGAAAATTGCCTCCACTATAAAACCTTCTCAAAAGAAACCACACATCACTAATCACTTAGCAATCTCTTCTGAATGTAAAATATTATCACAGACATTTAAAATCTGCATACAACGGACAGACGAGCCCCTGGGAGACATGGGGTGGGAGACTCCGCGCTTGCTGACCTCCGAGTCCTTCAAGAATCTCAATGCCCCGGAAGCGGCCAGGTGCGCATGCTCGGCGACCGGCCACCGCTGCAGACCCAAGGGCCGACGCAGCGACACCGGACCAGCCCGCCGCCGTGCACCAGGCACACCGGAGCTTCGCCGAGCCGCCGCCCAACAAGTTCTGCAGCGGCCGTCCTGGAGCTCTGGGAAAATGGCCGAAGGAATTGCTGAGAGGGAATTGACCAACAGGAATTGGGATCAAGAAGACGAAACCCCGCTGGGACCTGGGTGCGGGTGAGGTTGCGCGCCTCTGGGCTCGGGTGTGGTCACACGCTTCTGGGTCTAGGTGAGGCCTCACGTCCCTGGGTCTGGGTGAGGCCACGTGCCCCTGGGTCCAAGTGAAGCCGGATGTTGGGTCCGGGTGAGGCCATGTGCCCCTGGGTCCGGGTGAAGCTGGATGCCAGGTCCGGGTGAGGCCATGTGCCCCTGGACCCGGATGACGCTGGGTCCCATGCCCGGGTGAGGCCACGCGCTCCTGGGTCTGGGATAGGCCACGCGCCCCTGGGTCCGTGTGAGGCCATGTGTCCCTAGATCCAGTTGAGGCCTCGCGCACCTAGGCCCGGGTGAGGCCACGTGCCCCTGGGTCTGGGAGAGGCCACGCGCCCCCGGGTCCGGGTGAGGCCATGTGTCCCTGGATCCGGGTGAGGCCTCGCGCACCTAGGTCCGGGTGAGGCCACGTGCCCCTGGGTCTGGGAGAGGCCACGCGCCCCTGGGTCCGGGTGAGGCCATGTGTCCCTGGATCCGGGTGAGGCCTCGCGCACCTAGGTCCGGGTGAGGCCACGTGCCCCTGGGTCTGGGAGAGGCCATGCGCCCCTGGGTCCGGGTGAGACCATGTGTCCCTGGATCTGGGTGAGGCCTCGCGCACCTAGGCCCGGGTGAGGCCACGTGCCCCTGGGTCTGGGAGAGGCCACGCGCCCCCGGGTCCGGGTGAGGCCATGTGTCCCTGGATCCGGGTGAGGCCTCGTGCGCCTAGGTCCGAGTGAGGCCACACGCCCCTGGGTCTGGGAGAGGCCACGTGCCCCTGGGTCCGGGTGAGGCCATGTGTCCCTGGATCCGGGTGAGGCCTCGCGCGCCTAGGTCAGGGTGAGGCCACGTGCCCCTGGGTCTGGGAGAGGCCATGCGCCCCTGGGTCCGGGTGAGACCATGTGTCCCTGGATCCGGGTGAGGCCTCGCGCACCTAGGCCCGGGTGAGGCCACGCGCCCCTGGGTCTGGGAGAGGCCACGCGCCCCCGGGACCGGGTGAGGCCATGTGTCCCTGGATCCGGGTGAGGCCTCGCGCACCTAGGTCAGGGTGAGGCCACGCGCCCCTGGGTCTGGGAGAGGCCAAGCACCCCTGGGTCCGGGTGAGGCCATGTGTCCCTGGGTCCGGGTGAGGCCTCGCACACCTAGGTCCGGGTGAGGCCACGTGCCCCTGGGTCCGGGTGAGGCCATGTGTCCCTGGATCCGGGTGAGGCCTCGCGCACCTAGGTCCGGGTGAGGCCACGTGCCCCAGGGTCTGGGAGAGGCCATGCGCCCCTGGGTCCGGGTGAGGCCATGTGTCCCTGGATCTGGGTGAGGCCTCGCGCACCTAGGCCCGGGTGAGGCCACGCGCCCCTGGGTCTGGGAGAGGCCACGCGCCCCCGGGACCGGGTGAGGCCATGTGTCCCTGGATCCGGGTGAGGCCTCGCGCACCTAGGTCCGGGTGAGGCCACGCGCCCCTGGGTCTGGGAGAGGCCAAGCGCCCCTGGGTCCGGGTGAGGCCATGTGTCCCTGGATCCGGGTGAGGCCTCGCACACCTAGGTCCGGGTGAGGCCACGTGCCCCAGGGTCTGGGAGAGGCCACGCGCCACTGGGTCCAGGTGAGACCATGTGTCCCTGGATCTGGGTGAGGCCTCGCGCACCTAGGCCCGGGTGAGGCCACGTGCCCCTGGGTCTGGGAGAGGCCACGCGCCCCTGGGTCCGGGTGAGGCCACGCGCCCCTGGGTCTGGGAGAGGCCACGCGCCCCCGGGACCGGGTGAGGCCATGTGTCCCTGGATCCGGGTGAGGCCTCGTGCACCTAGGCCCTGGTGAGGCCACGTGCCCCTGGGTCTGGGAGAGGCCACGCGCTCCTGGGTCCGGGTAAGGCCACGCGTCCCTGGATCTGGGTGAGGCTGGGTCCCGGGTCCGGTGAGGCCACGCGCCCCTGGGTCTGGGAGAGGCCACGCGCCCCTGGGTCCGGGTGAGGCCACGCGTCACTGGATCCGGGTGAGGCCACCCGCCCCTGGGTCTGGGAGAGGCCACGCGCCCCTGGACCCGGGTGTGGCTGGGTCCCTGGGCCCGGTTGAGGCCACGCGCCCCTGGGTCCGGGTGAGACCACGCGCCACTGGACCCGGATGAGGCTGGGTCCTTGGGCCCGGGTGAGGCCATGTGCCCCTGGGTCCGGGTGAGGCCTTGCGCCCCTGGGTACGGGTGAAGCCAGATCCTGGGTCCGGGTGAGGCCGTGTGCCCCTGGATCCATCCGGGTGAGGCTGGGTCCCGGGCCCGGGTGAGGCCACGCGCCCCTTGGGTCTGGGTGAGGTCACATTCCCCTTAGTCCGGGTGAAGCCGTGCCCCTGGGTCCGGCCGAGACCAAACCAGAGGGAGTCGGACCTCCGTTACCACCATTTGTCCACCATCCAGAGCTGAGGGGTCAGTGCTGACATGTACACATAAGGAACTAGTGGACCTTGAAATTGGGTCTCAAAAGAACTGTTGGTCCAGAAAGAAACTCACTACAGACTGATTCATTTGCCTGTCAGCATAACTATTATTGCTCGTCTCACATTCAGTTCTTATAAGTATATATCTAGTGACATATGATCTCGCTCATCTAGGGGAAATGATGAACAACATAGACTGAGGAACAAGAACAGTACCAGAAACAAGGAGGCATCGATCGGACTATCGGGCCTCAGAGGGAGGATAGGGGAGGGTGGGGGGAGGGGGGAGAGTTCAACCAAAGGACTTGTGTGCATGCATATGAGTCTATCCAACGGTTAAGTTCAACAGGGGGTTGGGGCATGCGTGGGCAGGGGTGTGGGATGGGAATGGGGGGATGAGGACAAATATGTGACACCTTAATCAATAAAGAAATTTAAAAAAATCTGCATACAAAGCTACTTCATAGCAAAAGGAGAATAGTATTAAATTGTCAGCAAGAAAAGACAAATGTAAAATTTAGAGGAAGAGGATAATAAAACAAGGATGTGGGAATAAATTTAGTTAGTAAATTAACTACAGGCAGATGAAAATGCTCCTTGGGCAGTCTACATTTAGCAGGTTGGCTGGAATAAACGATAGAAACAAGTTTACTAGTAGTTATTTAGTACCTTTGAGAGTTTAGCTGTGTGACAGAGAAGAGATTTTCTCTGGCATTGTCTGCCAGTGTCTTTCCATGAACCTAAATACAGGCCATTTTAGTAAATACAGACTTGTACTTTTCCCTCATTGGATTTTCTCATTTTTCCACAGGTTTGGTTAAAAACAGGTCCTAAAGAAATACATTTGACCGTGAGGTTTTTCATTTCTTTGGCTTAATTTAATGGTTCTGTAGTAACATTCATTAGATGAGTACGAGGGGTAAATAAGTAAGAGAGATAAATATATGCATTTTGAGAAAAATTTGGCCCTATCCAATTTTCTAAATGCACTTCTCTTAGTTAGAAGAATATATTAAGGATTAATTTAGGTAACTTTATTGTGCCATGTGGTTTTCTTTTCATAATTGACTGTTCTTTTTATATTGCTGACAAGTCTTCACCCAGGTATAAAAGATGTACTAGTTATTGTTTGGATTTTGTCTTGGTGACCAATAAATACTTGAAAGTTATTTATTTATTTAAGACTAAGTTAGTCATTGATTTGTTGAGTTTCTAACGTTTGTTGTTTCATTTATTTGGGACAATCACAGGAATTGTGAATCACATATTTTAGTTTATTAACTTTGGGCCAGAGTAAAACCATAATACGCAAATACGTCAAATCCTGTGTCATAGAGTGTTCCAGATAAAAACTACACCTGCCCGTGTATAAAATGTAAGCTACAGGAGTGGGCGGGGGGGAGGGGAGGGTGGTTACATAAGTACTAAAAGATTCCACCTGTTTGTATTCAAAGCACATTTTCATATGATAAACACAGGAAGTCTTTTTTATTAGTGAAGGAGCATACTGAGAGGTTTACATTAAGGAGATAAAGATGTCTGCTAATGGTTTCAGTAATAAATAATTATCTACATTCAATTAGTCCAATATGTAGGACAAAGAAATCTGGGAGAAATAAAAAATTATGCAATGTTTTATATGGTTTCCTGAGTAAATAATTGAGCTCAGATTTATAAGATTAGGTTTTTGTTCTGTTGTTTTCTGTTATTTTTGGAGGTTTATCTGGAGATCCAGAAAATATTAACCATTAGATGATTGTTCAGGCTGTACTCAAAGCAGGTAGATGCTTCCAGATTCATAATATTGTAGAAAAATATAACAGATGGAATAAAATGGCAAGCATTGCAATTATTAGAGAAAGGCAAATTACAAAATTGAATGACCTAACAAAAGAGAAAAGGGAACCCTAATACACTGCCGGTGGGAATTCAGACTGGTCCCGTCCCTATGGAAAACAAACATGGGATTCCCTAAAAATTTTTTTAAAATAGAGCTGCCATTTGACCCAAGGATCCGAATTGTAGGAATATATCCTAAGAATTCTGGAACATCTGTCGGAAAAAATATGTGTACCCTCATATTCATAGCAAAACTATTTACAAGAGCTAAGATCTGGAATCAGCACAAGTGCCTATCAGTAGATGAGTGGATAAAAAACTGTGGCAGATTTACACAATGGAATACCATGCAGTTTAAGATAGAAGGATCTTTTACTCTTTGAGACAGCATGGAAGGGCCTGGATAGTATAATGTAAGTGAAATAAGCCAGTCAGAAAAAGTTGCAAGTTCTTATTCAAAGCAGAGTACAAATGGGAAGGATGATTAGAATTAAAACAGATAGACATTATCCATTAACTGTACCTTTTCTCAGGAAACACATAGAGAATAATTTCATAAACACTACCTATTTAAAAGAATGAAAAATAGTAATAATGTAGGACTTAGGATATTTTGCTAATTGTTTAATGGACAATGTTTTATGATCTCCAATAATAATTTTTTTTCAGATATTATGCCAATATTCTGTGACACATTCTGTACCATTTCTGAACCCAGGAGACTAAAGTTCTGTACATGGAAATTGAAAAAGACCGGACTTCATTTTTGAAATTATAAATTGTTGCTTTTCTTTGTAAACTGCAGTAGATCATTTCCCTGTTCTTTCTTAGATGAAATTAGAAATCTTGCTCTTTTTCTTTAGGTAAAGTCTTGACTTTTTGTTCTTTCTACTCAGATGAAGATGACACATCTGAAGAAGACACATTTGACTCTTCTCTCTCATCTGTTCTTTTGCGTGTCCGAAAACAAAAAATTAAAACGCATAACAACATAATAAAAGGAATCAACCAAAGTAGAAGCAGGTACTTGTTTCCTTGCCCCATTTTCTTCCTTTTTTCCGGAGGGGGTGGCCCACTATCAATACTACCTCCATGGCCTTCTTTCAGGCAGAAGGGAGGGTCCCACTCCGGGTTGCAATGGCAGTGCTGTCTGTTGTTGCAGACTCCTTTCTGGTTGCAGGTCTTAGGTTCACAATCAGTTATCAGATGTGACATATTGACACACTTCCTTTGGATGCAGACACGTTCTGCCCCACACTCTGTCCCATCTTTCACATCACCAATGTCAGGTATGGTTATCCCAAAGTGGTAGTCGGTACCCCAGCAGGTGACACCATTGATGTGAGTCCAATGCACAGTAGAATGATCTCTCAGATGGGGAAGTTCTGTCACATTTTCACACTGAATCCTCCCACACAAGGTATCTAAGATGTCACATTGCATGTATCTAGCATTCATTAAACCACAGTTCCCAAAACGGTCACCTCGGGTGTTCATTTCTGTGTAGCAACTCTGATTTGCACTCTTGGCCTCTTTGCCAAAAATGTTCCTACACTGCTCTTCACGGTTATTGCATCTCTTTTCATAGCAGTAGCCTCCGCCCTTGCATGACACCCCATTCTTCACATACACATCCTCTGGACAATGGTAGGATGTCCCATTGCACCACTCTGGGAGATCACAGTCATTTTCCTCTTGCCTACAAACTTCGCCTGTTGGCAGGATCTGGCAGTCTTTGCAACAACCCCCCAGAGCACAAGCAGCCCCAGCGCTGAGAGTGCAGTTGGACTCACAGCACGGATCTTTCATACACAAATGTAAAGTGCCACAGTCACACTCTTCTCCTTCTTCAACCACACCGTTCCCACACTGTGCAAGTGTGAAGATGTTCCCTTTATTTGGTGAAAGGTACATACAATTTCGCCTTGCAATGGTGTTCATGAAGTTAGCATAACTGCAGTTGCTGAATCTAGTTGCATTTGATTTTTCTGAAAACATTATGCACTTTTTATGTCCACATGTACAAGTTTTGTTATCATCATGATTCATACCCAAATTATGACCAATCTCATGTATTACAGTATATATAAAACTATACACATTATCATTCATGAAACTATCAACTGCACAGTTTGAATTATAATCACATACTCCTCCATGAAAGGAAATGCCAAAGTCAGTACCATACCCTTTCTTTACAAAAAGATGTGCAACATCATGGGGAAAGCGCTTATTAAAGCTAGTTTTCTTCCATTTGCAAAATGCGTCCAGGAGAACACTTATTTTATCTATTGAAATGGGTTTTTTTTCTGTCCAGACCTCAATTCCCACTAAAACCACATCAACACCTACTGAAATAAAAAACTTATGTACTGCATTGACCACAAGTAATACTTCATACTGCACAGCTGTGGTGTTACTTTGGTGATGAAGATAGCGATTGTGGTCCACCACCACTGCCAGTTCAAGAATCCGGTTGTGGGTCCACCAGCCTTCATACCCACTCTGCATCAAAGTGAAGTTAGCACTTTCCTGAAATTTCAATTGTCTTCCTGTTTCTTCATCTGTTAATCCACATTTCATGGATTGCAATTGTGTCTCTTCACTCTTCATCCAATATAAGAGATGTTCAAATGTGGTAGAATGTGTCTTGGGCTCCATTTCATAAACAACGTCATTTGTCTGTAATATTCCCTGAAAACCACCCAAACAGGCACTGAGGGCAACCATGGATTCTGGGTCTCCCTCCACATAACCATGATAGTAGCAGTCATTCTGGATAAAAGGCTGGTCATCAAGGAGAGCGCCTCCGTATGAGTAGGTGAACACTCTGAAGTGTCTGGATAGAAAATGCCGTTTGACCTTCATGTGTATGATCTGTTTCTGACCTCCAAAATGCATTCTGTAAGAGAGCCAATCTTTATTCTTCATGCCAAATCCGATGCCTATTAACTTAATTGGAATCACCACTTCTGGGGGACCAGGGCGTTGGGAGTGCACAACTGGGCACCATCCATATGAGAACAGAATCACCCCCAGCCAGAGTGGCAGGAGAGCATTCCTCACACACACCAGGGCCTCACTCACAGCCATTATGGAGCCACCTACACAGACACTGGTCAGAGCAAAAAGCATGGGCAGGAAGCATTACTGTTCCCTCCGAGATCGGTGTTCAGCATAGACTTTGAATCTGTTCTCTGGCAGCCTCATATTAGAGGAACAAACTGAAAGAGAAAATAAAAAGAAGAATAGAGACAAAGTTGGAGGTTATGAGCAGCCCAAGGTGGAGGGGGAAGAAAAATATAAGTGTTACACTGGATTAGTGTTTCGCTTAAGACATGACTCAGAATACTGCATGCATTTACCTTTAATACATTTTAAGGGAGCCCCGCCCATGTTGCTGAGTGGTTGACTGTGGTCACTGGTTCTATTTCTGCTCAGGCAACATGCCTGGGATTTGGGGTCGATCCTCAGTACCGGGCCTGCAGGAGATAACCTATCCATGTTTCTCCGTCATAGAGGTATCTATATCACTCTCCCTCTTTCTTCTTCTATCTCTAAAAATTTATATAAGCATAGTAAATAGAAAGAAATAGTAAGGTAGTGTGAGATTTTGGGTGTACAAATAAATAATGATTGGGCATAAACTAACACCTTTTGAACCTAGATGAATGATACATAGGTTTTAATGATACTGTTGTTTAATTACATGAACATATGTCAACATTTTCACAATCAATATAGAAAACAAAGGGTCTTAATGGAAAGATGAACATATATCATGTTTATGAGGGAATCTCTATACCTTTTTACTTGATGTAAATATTAATATGTAGTTTTACTTTTAAATTTCTTTTTAGTTTTATTATTTTTTGAAAAAAATTTTTTTTTATTTTTCAATATAGTTGTCATACAATGCTATATAATAAAGAGGCAACATTTAAATTAACACTCACACCCTCAGAAATTGGCTACTTTCAGGCAGGCCGCCGGAGGGTGAGTGAGGAATGATCAAACGACTGAATAAGCAGGCTGTGTGGGCGACCAGGTGGGCAGGGAGGTGGTGAGAAACAACCAAATGACTGAACAGTAGGCTGTGCAGGGCAACCAGGCTGGCAAGGGTGACCTGGAAGGCAGGCAGGTGAGCGAGTAGGAGCCAGTGGTCCATAATTGTGAAATGGATGTCCAACTGTAGGTTTTGGCCTTATCCCTGGGGATCAGGCGTAAACCGATCGGGCCTAAACCAGCAGTCGGACATCCCGCGAGGGGTCATGGATTGGAGAGGGTGCAGGCTGGGATGAGGGGATCACCCCCCTGCACGAATTTCATGCACTGGGCCTCTAGTCTTATATAGTCCTGTATAATAAAAGAATAATATGCAAATTTACCCCTGCACTGGGAGTTTGACTGGAAGTTTGAAAAGGGGGCTTTGTAGGCAGGCCAACCACCCACGGCCCCTCCCCCTGAATGGCTTTGCCTGATTGTTTCTGATCAGGCCAGGTCAGATGGACCCTACCTGTGCACAAGTGTGTGCCGGGCGTCTAGTATTATATATTAATTTTAGGAGTACACCCAATTGATTAGACCTTATAAAACTTACTAAGTGATTATACTGATAAATCTCACTCCCATCTGATAAAATGCATTCATTGTTATTAGAATACTAGAGGCCCAGTGGACAATTTTGTGCATGGGTGCGGTCCCTTGGGGTGGCCCCAGTTCACACCTCCATCTTGACAGACCCAGCTCGTGAACCCGTTCTCATAGCCCCATTACCTCATCTGTCACCCCACCTTGGCCTGGAGACACCCCCTCACCTTCTCTAACATCCCACCTGCGGGGTGATCAGTCAGTGCTGGGCCCTCCACCTGGCTCCCTCAGTGCCTGGTAGCCGGGCAACGCCCCTGCCCCCCACCACTGCCAATGGTCAATGTCTATGGGGCGACTGGGTCCCTGCTCGCATCCATCTTGACCTGGTGCTATTCGCTCACCTGCTTCACCATCCCGCCATGGTCCTCCTTTTGTAGGGGCCCATCAGGGCCTGCAGCACCTCCACTGCCGCCTGCTGCCAGTGCCCTATTGCTGACCCCTGCCATGTCCATTCTACCCCCTGGTAGTCAGCGTATACATAGCAAGTGATGGAACTCCCTGTCGAATTCCCAGGCGAACTCTCAAAAGACCGCCCAAGGGGACAATTTGGATATTAGGCTTTTATTATATAGGATTATTGACTATATACCCCGTACTATAGTCTACATCTCCATGACAATTCTGTTATTACCAATTTGTACTTCTGTATTTCTTTACCTTTTTTATCAAACCATCCTATCCACCTCCCATCTGACAACCATCAAAATGTTCTCTATGAGTTTGTTTCACTTCTTCTTTTCTTTATTTAGTGTGTTTGCTTTTTTTTAAATTCAAATGTTGATAGGTATGTATTTATTGACATTTTATTGTTTAGATTTTAATACATTCTTCTTCTTCTTTTTATTCTTCTTCTTTTAACACTTAATGTAATACTGGTTTAGTGTTGGTGACTCTTATCATTTTATTTCCCTGGAAGGTGTTTATATGTCCTTCAACTCTAAATATTATCTTTGTTGGGCAGAGTAATCTTGGTTTAAGGCCCTTGCTTTTCAATACTCTAAATATTTCTTGCTAATTCTTTTGGCAGGCAAAGTTTCTATTGAGAAATCAGCTGAGGGTTTTATGGGAGCTTCCTTGTAGGTAAGTAACTGCTTTTCTATTGCTGCTTATAAAACTGTTATATCTTTAACATTTTGAATTTTAAATATGACGTGTCTTAGTGTGGGCTTCATTGGGTTCATCTTATTTGGAGATCTCTAGGATACCTGGAGTTGTATTCTATTTCCTTCACTCAGTTAGGGAAGTTTTATCTGCCATAAATGCATGTGGGGCCAGTCTGTGCAGTGTTTCTGCCCCTCCTACCAGTGTCAGTGGCTTCTTTATATCTTTAGTGTAGGACTTTTGTTAGGCTATATTTCATGTGGTTCAGAATGATTGTTGTTCCTTTGTTTAGTTGTATTTGTGATGAGGTTGTGGAGAGTGAGAGTACAGTAAAATCTTGATATAACTGTATATGAATAAACTGTGTTTTGTACTCACATCTGTAAACCTACTTTTCCCCACCTCAGTATATTAAAGGCAATAAGAAAAATCATATATGGAAGTATTTAAAAATAATACTCTTGAGGAATGTGACCAAATAATTTATTAATTAAGATTGAAAGGCAGTCCAATTCTACAAACAAGAAATTGAAGCCATGGATTCCCATCAAGTTCGCAGCATAGTTGAATACAGTACAGTAAACCTTTGATTTTGTAGTCCTCGATTTAAGGGACTTTGATTTAAACAGACAGAATTCCTGGTCCATATATCATATGTAAAAATGAATACCCTGTTAATTTTGAAATGCTTTAAACCAAGATTTGCTTATAATTTAATTAAAATGTTAAGGCTATGCTAATCATTGTAATTTTTATCAAATAGGCCATATGTTGGGGAAAAAACAAATTATTACTTGTCATTATTCCTTCATGTGTTCCTTTTTACATCAAATTCTGCCTAACTGCAAGAGTTAAATTATCATTTTGGCTTCACATTGTTGTCATGTAGGTTTACTGGAATGAAGAAGGAAAAAAGAGATTTTCATGAAAAAGTAAGAACATAGTAAGGAAGACTTTATAAAATACAGAAAAAAATGATTCTAGAGAAAAGGTGTCAAGTTACATTAAATGAAGATAAAACAAAAATCAAGCAGAAATCAGTATGTCATCCATAAGATGAAGGGATCTTAATTGGGCATTTTTCATTTTTATATTATTTACTAGGGGAAGAGTATTTTTAAGTGAAGTCAAAGGAGAATTCAATTTCCTGTTGTTGTTTTTTTCAATTTCTACAGAGGTTTTTGATGTTCTTACTTTAAGCACTCTCAGTACTTTATAATATGATGATGACTGCCAATATTCATGCTATAAATAAAAGCTAGCATGGATATGTAAATTACTGAATGCAATTTGACAAATTTCTGATGTGTAATTGGCCCCAACCACTCTGTCCAAATTTGTGTTCAAGACCATTAATTTATTTAAGTCTGCATTATTCATTTATGTTTCCCAGTAGTGTAGAGCAGTACCTGCACATTATGTGGTTTTATTAATGTTTTGTTCAGAGAACAAAGTAACAAATCAGTATTGTCAAAAGGCATCGTGCTTGTACACAAATTCTCATTTTCACAAATATGTGCTCATGTGTTCATATTATTGAGGCAAATATTTTTACATATTTATTTTTCAGATAAGATATATATATACATATATATATATACATACATATATACATATATATGTACATATATGTATATATAGCTTATCATATAAATATATATGAAGAATGAAATTGAGAATTATAATTCAAAGATTGTGGGGATGTAGATATTTGTGCCCCATGATTAAATTTTACCCCACCCCCTAAGCTTTTCTCCATCCTTTTGGAATTATAATTTTCTTTGCATTTCTGAAGGTATTTTGTTTTGTCTTCAGTACACTCATATTTCCAATTGCTACCCTTCTAGTTTGATTTTATTCTATTTTACATTGTGCTTAGAAAGTTCTACTTCTTAAGAATATAATAAAATATAAACACATTTAAGTAATATCCATCTTACCCCTGGTTCTTCTCCATTCTGGTAACACCATTGTCTATTGGTGATTGAACATTAGTGTACATGCTAATATATGCATAAGATAATTGGTAAGTTTTTATGTACCCACAGTTTTGTCATATTGATCAATCTCTGTACCTTAATTAGGACCTTCTTTTATACTATTATTCATAGCCTAAGTCACATTTTCCAAAATGTGAGTAACAATGCAAAGAGCACAATTTTGTACCTTTCAACCAAGTAAAAAATTCTAGACTAGGAAATAATAAATGTCATAGATACCCCTCAAGATGTGAATACTTTTGTATATATATATATATATATATATATATATATATATATATATATTCATACACAAATCCTACTATTTATTTCTTTACACAAGTTCTTGAGTGACTTACCAGCAGGAAAATTAATGGATCCATGTTCATTTTTAGCTACAGCTGTGTTAATTGATACATTGTCTTTTTATTTGAGACAACCCTTTTTGTCTCTGGATTGATTACATTCTAGATGTAGTTACCTAGCAGCAATCCTCTCCCAGTTCTACAGATCATGGCAACTGCTTAGAGTTCCTCCTCATTGTGACTCCAACATCTCCATCAAACTTTTTGAAATTACCAATATTGGCAGACCCATGTTCAGCAAGTTGTCTGAAGCCAAGGAAGCAGTTTAGTTATTCATTGTCCTTGAGAGTTTACCTGTGGGACAGACAGAGAGGTTGGTAATGTCTTCCAGCTGGATACCTGCCAGTGTCTTTTATTTTTCCTCCAGTTTGGTAAGTTCATTCCAAATCTGCATTTTTTCCCCTCATGGAATTTGTTACTTTCTCTCTGGCTTTCATCACAATTAGTTTCTAAAGAATCTAGTTAGAGCTGTGCTAATCACTATATTTTTGTTTTGTTTTTTATTTGGACTCTCCCAGTTAAAACAGGAGAGCCCAAACAATGCACATATGAGCTTTCCTAGAGCTTCTGGCTCAGGTGAACACCACTGGCTGTTACAATACACCAGTGGCTATTAAAGTAAACTCCACGTAAATGAGTGATTTCATAGAGACTTATTGCTTGACAATTACAGGATAGAATATCAAAATCAGCATCCACATGCCTTACTCTTTCTGAAGATAGTAGGGAAAAATTTATTCTAGGCGTCTCTTCTGTCTTCACATAGTTCCTTGCCCT
Source organism: Eptesicus fuscus (assembly GCF_027574615.1). Taxonomy (NCBI): domain Eukaryota; kingdom Metazoa; phylum Chordata; class Mammalia; order Chiroptera; family Vespertilionidae; genus Eptesicus; species Eptesicus fuscus. The sequence goes on from NC_072478.1 coordinate 34,936,077, forward strand.
GTGAAACATGGCAAAAAGAGAATCTTACAAGCAGCAAGAGAAAAACAGTTAGTTACCTACAAGGGAGTATCCATACGATTGTCAGCTGATTTCTCAACAGAAACCATGCAGGCCAGACGGGAGTGGCAAGAAATATTCAAAGTGATGAATAACAGGAACCTACAACCAAGACTACTCTACCCAGCAAAGTTATCATTCAGAATTGAAGGGCAGATAAAGACCTTCACAGATAAGAAAAAGGTAAAGGAGTTCATCACCACCAAACCAGTATCATATGAAATGCTTAAAGGTATTCATTAAAAAGAGGAATAATGAATGAAAACTTCCCCCACCTGATGAAAAGAAATAGACATACAAGTACAGGAAGCACACAGAACCCCAAACAAAAGGAATCCAAAGAGGACCACACCAAGACACATCATAAACATGCAAATTAACCCTCACGCACTCAGAAATTGGCTGCTTACAAGCAGGTTGACTGGGGGGTGAGTAAGGAATGATCAAACGACTGAATAAGCAGGCTGTGTGGGTGACCAGGTGGGCAGGGAGGTGGTGAGGGACAACCAAATGACTGAACAGTATGCTGTGTGGAGAAACTAGGCTGGCAAGGGTTACCTGGAAGGCAGGCAGGTGACCAAGTAGGAGCCAGTGGTCCACGATTGTGAGAGGGATGTCCGACTTCCAGATTTGGCCTTATCCCCGGGGATCAGGCGTAAAGTAATCGGGCCTAAACCAGCAGTCGGACATCCCCCGAGGGGTCACGGGTTGGAGAGGGTTCAGGCTGGGATGAGGGGATCAACCCCATGCATGAATTTCATGCACTGGGCCTCTAGTCCTATATAATTCTATATAATAAGAGAATAATATGCAAATTTTCACCTGGACTGGGAGTTTGACTGGGAGTTTGAAAAGGGGGCTGTGTGGGCAAGCCAACCACACATGGCCCCTCCCCCTGGCTGGCCCGGCCTGATTGGCCCTAATCAGACCAGGTCAGATGGACCCTACCTGTGCATGAGTGTGCACTGGACTTCTAGTATTGTATATTAGTTTTAGGAGTACACCCAATTGATTAGACCTTATAAAACTTACTAAGTGATTATACTGATATATCTCACACCCATCTGATAAAATGCATTCATTGTTATTAGAATACTAGAGGCCCAGTGGACAATTTTGTGCATGGGTGGGGTCCCTTAGGGTGGCGCCAGTTCACACCTCCAGCTTCACAGACCCAGCTCGTGAATCCAACCCCATAACCCTAACTGGCACCCCACCTTGGCCAGGAGACACCCCCCTCACCTGCTCCAACATCCCACCTGCGGGGTGATCAGTCAGTGCTGGGCCCTCCACCTGGCTCCCTCAGTGCCTGGTAGCCGGGCAGCAGCTCTGCCTCCAACCACTGCCAATGGTCAATGTCTGTGGGGCAATTGGGTCCCTGCTCGCATCCATCTTGACCTGGTGCTATTTGCTCACCTGCTTCACCATCCTGCCATGGTCCTGCTCTTGTAGGGGCCCATCAGGGCTGGAAATGTCTCCACTATTGCCGGCTGCCAGTGCCCCATTGCTGACACCTGCCATGTCCATGCCGCCCCCTGTTAGTCAGCGCATGTCATAGCAAGAGATGGAAATCCCAGTCAAATTTCCAGTCGAACTCTCTAATGACCACCCAAGGGGACAATTTACATATTAGGCTTTTATTATATAGAACTAGGGGCCCGGTGCATAAAATTCGTGCACTTGGGAGGGGTCCCTCAACCAAGCCTGCCCCGTCTCACAAACTGTGAGCCTTCAGGGAATGTCCTATGGATGGCTTAAGCCACCTCCCTATTGGGAGTGGACCTAAGCTGCAGTCTTGCCACCCTTTGCTTGGGGCAAGTGGGCTGATCAGGGGAAGGCACCAGACCTATCACCGCACTACTGCAGCCACTGCCAGTCACGGCAGCCACCAAGGTATTTTCATCAACATGGACTCCAGTCCCTTCACCATGAAAAAATGTCAACTTTCTTTAAGCATTTTCAAGATGTGTCTTTCATAGGATATGACATTTCTTTATTTTTCTTTTTATCCTCACCTAAGGATGTGTTTCCATTGGTACTTTACCCTTCCCTCTGATCCCAAGCTCAGCCCCTTCCCAAGTCAAAAGCCTCCGCCCCAGGCTTTAGGCTTGGGAAAGCCCCCCTCCCCTCAGAACCTCTGATCACAGGCTCGGCCCATTTGCAAGCCTAAAGCCTCTACCTGATGGCCATCTGGGAGTGACCTGGGTGCTGAGAAGGTTTCCTGGACCCAGGTATGTATGTAAATTAACCACCATCTTTGTTGGATTAATTTGCATACTCACTCTGATTGGCTGTGGGCGTAGCGAAGGTATGGTCAATTTACATGTTTCTTTATTATTAGGTAAGATTATTGACTATATAGCCCGTGCTATAGTCTACATCTCCAGGACTATTCTGTTACTACCAATTTATACTTCTGTATTCCGTCACCTTTTTTATTAATCCATCCTACCCACCTCCCATCTAACAACCATCAAAATGTTCTCTATGAGTTTGTTTCAGTCCTGATTTTTCTTTACTTAGTGTGTTTGCTTTTTCTTTTAATTCAAATGTTGATAGGTATGTATTTATTGAACTTTTATTATTCATATTTTTAATCCATTCTTCTTCTTTTTATTCTTCTCCTTTTAAAACTTCATGTAATACTAGTTTGGGATTGGTGACACCTATCTTTTTTTTCCCCTTGGAAGCTGTTTACATGTCCTTCAACTCTAAATAATAGCTTTGCGTGGCAGAGTAATCTTGGTTTCAGGTCCTTGCTTTTCAACACTCTAAATATTTCTTGCTAATTCTTTTGGCAGGCAAAGTTTCTATTGAGAAATCAGCTGAGGGTCTTATGGGAGCTTCCTTGTACGTAAGTAACTGCTTTTCTATTGCTGCTTTTAAAATTGTTATGTCTTTAACATTTGAATTTTAATTATGACGTGTCTTAGTGTGTGCTTCTTTGGTTTCATCTTATTTGGAGCTCTCTAGGCTACCTGGATTTGTATTCTATTCCCTCCACTCATTGAAGTTTTATCTGCAAAACATGCATGTGTGGCCAGCCTGAGCAGGGTCTCTGCCCCTCCTACCAGTGTCAGTGGCTTCTTTATATCTTTAGTGTAGGACTTTTTTTAGGCTATATTTCATGTGGTTCAGAATGATTGCTGTTCCTTTGTTTAGTTGTATTTCTGATCTGGTTGTGGAGAATGAGAGTACAGTTAAATCTCAATATAACTGTATATGAATAAACTGTGTTTTGCACTCACATCTGTAAACCTACTTTTCCTCACCTCAGTATATTGAAGGCAATAAGAAAAAACATACATGGAAATATTTAAAAATAATACTCTTGAGGAATATGACCAAATAATTTATTCTTTAAGATTGAAAGGCAGTCCAATTCTACAAACAAGAAATTAAAGCCATGGATTCTCATCAAGATGGCAGCATAGGTGAATGCAGTATAGTAAACCTTTGATTTTGTAGTCCTCGATTTAAGGGACTTTGATTTAAACAGACAGAATTCCTGGTCCATATATCATATGTGAAAATGAATACCCTGTTAATTTTGAAATGCTTTAAACCAAGATTTGCTTATAATTTAATTAATATGTTAAGGCTTTGTTAATAATTGTAAGTTTTATCAAATAGGCCATATGTTGGGGGAAAAGAAATTATTACTTTTCATTATTCTGTCCTGTGTTTCGTTTTAAATCAAATTTTGCCTAACTGCAAGGGTTAAATTATAATATGAGGAAGCAAAAAGCATCCAATCAGAAGAGCAAAATGAAAAAAAAATTCAGAAAATATGAAGATAGTGTAAGGAGCCTTTGGGACAACTTCAAGCATACCAACATTCTCACCATGGAGTGTCAAAATGAGAAGAAATTGAAAACCTATTTAAAGAAATATGAAATGAGAATATTTCCCCCACCAGTGAAAGAAATAGACACACAAGTCCAGGAAGCACAGAGAGTCCAAAATAAGATGAACCCAAAGAAACTCCCTAAATGACATATCATAATTAAAGTGCAAAAGTTTAAAGACAAAGAGAGAATCCTAAAAGCAGCAGCAGAAAAGCAGTTTGTTACCTATAAGGGAGTTCCCATATGACTGTCAGCTGATTTCTCCAAAGAAACTTTGCAGGTCAAAAAGGAATGGCAAAAAATATTCAAAGTGATGAAAAGCAAGGACCCACAACCAAAATTACTCTACCCAGAAAAGCTATCATTTAGAATTTAAGGTCAGATAAAGACCTTCACAGACAAGAAAACGCTAAAGGAGTACATCACCACCAAACCAGTATTACAAGAAATGTTAAGGGATCTTTTTTAATAAGTATAATGATAAAAAATATGAACAATAAATGGCAATATGTACATATCTATCAATCATTAAATCTAAAAACCAAAATAAACAAACAAGGAATCTAATGAACAAAATAAACTGATGAATAAAATGGAACCAGAGGCATAGAAACATGGAACAGACTGATGAATCTCAGAGGAGAGTGGGGAGGGTGAGCAGGAAGAGATTAAGCAAATAACTTATATGCATTACTCAGGGACACAGACAATAGGATGGTGAAGGCCTGGGGCAGCATGGGATCTAGGTGGAGGAGGGAAATGGGGGGAGGGATGGGGAGGAATATCTGTAATACTGTCAACAATAAAGATATAAAAAAAAGATTCCTTTTTATTTAACATTTGCCATTTTAATTATGATGTGTCTTGCTGTGGGTCTTTTGGGTTCATCTTTATTGTGACTTTATGTGTTTCCTTGACTTGTGTGACTTTTTTCTTTACCAGGTCAGGGAAGTTTTCTGTCATTATTTTTTCAAAAAGGTTCTCTATTCCTTGCTCAGATTCTCCTCCTTCTGGCACCATCATTAAGTGGATGTTATTTTTTTTCATGTTGTCTCAAAGCTCCCTTAAACTCTCCTCTGGCTTCTTAACTTTTTTCCCTCAATATTGCCCTGAATGGGTGTTTTTTCCGCACCTTGTCCTCTAATTCATTGATTTGCTTCTCAGCTTCTTCAGTCTGTTATTGAATCCCTTCAGGTTATTCTTTATTTCAGTTATGCCATTCTTCATTTCCACTAGATTCTTATTTATTGTTACAATCTCTTTTTTCATGTTAGTGTACTTCTTATTAAGTTTCTTATAATTTTCATTAAGTTGCTTGTAGTTATCATTAAGTTGTTTGAGCACCCTTATACCCATTACTTTGAATTCTTTATCTGATATATTGCTTGTCCCCATTTTATTTAATTCTTTTTCTGGTGATTCCTCCTTTTCTTTCATTTGGTGGTTGTTTCTTTGTCTCCCTATTTTAATAGTCTGGTAGTCTGGGGCACTGTGTGAGGCACAGGCAGGGTCACAGGGGCAGGTTCATGTGTCCAGAAGGGACAGGTTGCACCAAGTCCAGCTGTGGGTCTGATCTTGTGGCACCAGGTTATGTGGGTCAAGTTATGGCAGGTCCAATTACTCTGGGTCAGGCATAGTGTGTCACAGTGACAAGTCTGTGTGTTTGGTGGCATTGGGTCACAGTGGTAAGGCCAGGCACACCACTTCAAGGAGGTGGGGCCAGTTGTTTAGAGGCACCGGGTTGGGTGCATTGAATTGGGGCAGCAGGTCCCTGTGTTCTGGCAAGCTACGTGTTAAAGTGATTGAGTGGGCCTGGTGCTCTACTTGTGTAGGGAATGTGGTGGTCTAGGAACTTCTGCACTGCTGGGAGGGTAATGGGACAGGTTACTGGTGAGGGTGGCAGGCCAGACCAGCTGCTGCCCCACTGGCCAGGGTTGCAGGCCAGGCTGGGTGCTGCTCCACGTGTATAGGCAGCAGGCCAGGATGGGTGCTGCTCTGCTGGTAGAGTGGGGGCAATATGGAGCGGGCACTGCTCACTTGGTCTTTATTGCCATTTTATTGTTCATATTTTTTTTCTTCTTTAACATTTCATGTAACACTGGTTTGGTGGTAATGAACTCTTTTAACTTTTTCTTTTCCTGGAAGCTTTTATATATCCTTCAAATCTAAATGAGCTCGCTGGGTAGTACTCTTTGATGTATGCCCTTGCTTTTTATAACTCTAAATATTTCTTGCCAATCCATTTGTCACGCAAAGTTTTTGTTGACAAATCTTCTGACAGTCTTATGGGAGCTCCCTTGTAGGTAACTAACTGCTTTTCTTTTGCTTCTTTTAAGATTTTCTGTCTTTAACCTCTTGCTATTTAATTATGTAGTGGGCTTCTTTGGGTTCATCTTGTTTGGGACTCTCTGCACTTCCTGGAAATGTATTATATTCCATTCAAGAGGTTAGGGAAGTTTTATCTGCCACATATGCACGTGGGAGCAGCCTATTTGACCAGCCTGCCTCTCCTACCAGTTTCAGTGACTTCTTCTTCATATCTTTAATTGAAGGACTTCTGTTAAGCTAGATTTTATGTGGTTTGGAATGATTGTTGTTCTTTTGTTTAGTTGTATTTATGATGTGGATGTGGGAAAATGAGAGTACAGTTAAACCTTGATATACCTACATGAGAATAAACTCTGTGTTTTGCACTTACAACTGTAAACCTATTTTTGACCATGCCTGTATATTAAAGACAATAAGAAAAAAATATATAATGGAAGTATATTAAAAATTTTTTCTTGAGGAATGTGACCTAATGATTTATTATATATATATATATATATATATATATATATATATATATATATATAAAAGCCTAAGCCTCTGTTGCAACCAAAACAACCGAACAGATGACCAAACAGGCTGCGTGGGGTGACCAGGCCAGCAGGGTGGTTAGTGAGGGACGACCACACGACTGAGCAGCAGGATGCTCGGGTGACCAGGCCGATAGGGGTGTTAGTGAGGGACGACCAAATAACTGAGCAGCAGGCTGCATGGGGCAACCAGTCCAGCAGGGTGGTCAGTGAGGGACGACCACACAACTGAGCAGCAGGCTGTGTGGGGTGACCAGGCCAGCAGGGGGTAGTGAAGAACGACCACATGACTGATGAGCAGGCTGTGTGGGGTGACCAGGATGGCAGGGTTTTCAGTGAGGGATGACCACATGACTGAGCAGCAGGCTGTGTGGGGCAACCAGGCTGGCAGGGCATTAGTGAGGGACAACCACATGACTGGGCAGCAGGTTGCATGGGACAACCATGGCAGCAGGGGGTTAGTGAAGGATGACCCAACAACTGAGCAGCAGGCTGCGTGGGGTGACCAGGCTGGCAGGAAGGTTAGTGAGGGTTGACCAAACCACTGAACAGCAGGTTGTGTGGGGCGACCATGCTGGCGGGGGGGCAGTGAGAGGCGACCAAATGACTGAACAGCAGGCTGTGTGGGGTGACCAGGCCGGCAGGGGGGGGGGCAGTGAGGGGAAACTAAGCTGGCGGGGGGGGGCAGTTAGGGGTGATCAGGCCAGCAGGCAGAGGTGGTTAGGGATGATCAGGCTGGCAGGGGGGGCAGGTAGGGGCAATCAGGCAGGCAGGCAGGTGAGTGGTTAGGAGCCAGCAGTCCAGGATTTTGAGAGGGATGTCCAACTGCCGGTTTAGGCCTGATCCCCAGGATCTGGCTTACACCGGCAGTTGGACATCTTCCGAGGGGTCCCGGATTGGAGAGGGTGCAGGCTGGGCTGAGGGGACCCATCCTCCTCCCATGCATAAATTTCATACATGGAGTCTCTAGTTTAAAATAGAAAGGAAAGCCAATTGTATAAATAAACAATAAATCCAAGGCTTCCCATCAAGATGGCAGAGTAGATAAATGTGGTACAGTAAACCCCCGATTTTGCAGATCTTGATTTAATAGATTTCAGATTTAATAGACAAAAATTTCTGGTCCATATGTCATATGTGAACATTAATACCCTGTTAATTTTAAATGCTTTAAACCAAAATTTGCTTATAATTAACAGGTTAAGGTTTGTTACTAATTCACTGTTATTTTTAACAATTTTAGTGAATAGGCCATATATTGGGAAAAAAACACTATAATAATTTTGTCAATAGAAATGAATATTACATATCTACAACTATAGTCTACATGTTTAAATCCAGGAGTCACTGGTAGTAAACAGTGGTTGGTGAATGATTAGCACATGATTACACTATATTATATGGGGTAATTGGTTCTATTAACATGTGGCTGACTTTCTGTAGGAGTTTTAATACACGCCAGCTGATGTTCCAACATGCACTAAGCCATATCCCAGCTGTGTGCATTTGTTAACTTATGGTGACTGATGAATGCATGCATTTATTAGACCTATTCAGTATAAATTTTCAATTGAAATAATACATAAAGAAAACATTTCTGTTAAATTAAACTTTTCATACATAATTTTAATTACACAAATGTGTCTATATAAGTAAAAAGAAGTAATCTAATAAAATTGTCAAATTTTTAACATGCACATTCAGAATATGTACTTTATTATGTAGTGGAATTTTGGCCTTAGCAGATACCTCCTCAGCCAAATTAGTCATTTATATAAAGGTTTTACTGTATACTAATTATTATCATTGCTTTATTTATTATTAGTATTAATGTATTTTTGCCTACTTTGGTCTATGTCCATAACTCCTTCTTGCCCTAACTCCTTCCTGTGTTCTGCTTTACATCTAATTGAGCCAAACTGCAAGGGTCAAAGTATCAATTGGCCTTTAAATTTCTAACATGTAGGTTCAGTAGAATTAAATGGTAAAAAAGAGTTTTCCATGAAAAAGTGTGAACATAGAAAGGAAGACATCCTACCTAACAAAAGAGTAATATGCAAATTAACCATCACTCCATTACACCGACAAGCCAGACCCACCAACAACGCCTATCAGCCAATCAGAGAGAGTATGAAAATAAACCCAACTAAGATGGCTACAGGCACAAAGAGCAGGAGGGAGGCTTGGGTTTCCCAGGCAATGGAGGAAGCCAAGCTTTCTGACTGCCCTTGCCAGCCTAAGCCTCCACTCAAGGCTACAAAGTTTCAATTATAGAAGGTAAACAAATCCAAACAGAAAAGGAGGCAGCCACTGAGCTAGCAGGAGGCTTGGCTCTACTCCAGGCTACAAAGTTTCAATTGTAGAAGGTACTGTATCTTCTGTCGTATAAGATGACTTTTTAACCCAGCAAAATCTTCTCAAAAGTCAGGGGTCTTATACACCGGAAAATACGGTACCAGTATCCCCTGCAAGTCCCTGTCCCAGTGCTGGAGCTAATAGTGAGTACCGTATTTTCCAGCGTATAAGACCGGAGAAGATTTTCCTGGGTTAAAAATTCATCTTATATGCCAGAAAATACGGTAAATAAATTCCAGATACCAGGGCCTCTGCTTGGGTTGCCAGGGGGTGTGGCTGGCCTGCAAACCACCACAGGCCCCTTTCTCAGGCTGACCCATGCCCCAAGAGAACCCCCACCCTGATCCGGGACACCCTTCAGGGCAAACCAGCTGGCCCCCATATGTGTACCAGGCCTCTATCCTCTGTAATAAAATAATAATATGCAAATTAACCATCACTCGGCTACACCAGCCATGCCCACAAGCCACACCCACCATCCAAGCCATGCCCACCAGCCAATCAGGGTGAGTATGCAAATTTACCCCAGCCAAGATGGCTACTAGAAGGGAGGCTTGGGTTTCCCTGGCAACAGAAGAAGCAAGCTTTCCACACACTCTGGCGGGCCCAGGCCTCCACTCAAGGATACAAAGTTTCAATTATATAAGGTAAACAAATCCAAACAGAAATGGTGACAGCCATGGATCGAGCAGGAGGCTTGGCTCCCCTCCAGGCTACAAAGATTCAATTGTAGAAGGTAAATAAATTCCAGATATCAGGGCCTCTGCTTGGGTCACCAGGGGCGTGGCTGGCCTGCAAACCACCATAGGCCCCTGGCCCAGGCCATTCTGCACCCCAAGGGAACCCCACCCTGATCTGGGACACCCTTCAGGGCAAACCACCTGGCCCCCACCCATGCACCAGGCCTCTATCCTCCTATCTAATAAAAGAGTAATATGCAGATTTACCATCAATTGAATACACAATATAGCTGCCCCCATGTGGTCAAAGATCCTGCCCCCATGTGGACACAAGATGGCCACCACAAGGTGACCAGCAGGGGAGGGCAGTTGGGAGGGACCAGGCCTGCAAGGGAGGGCAGTTGGAGTCAATCAACCCTGCAGGGGATGGCAGTTAGGGGTGACCAGGCCGGCAGAGGAGGGAAGTTGGGGGCAAACAGGCTGGCATGGGAGCAGTTAGACATCAATCAGGCTGGCCTGGGAGTGGTTAGGGGGTGATCAGGCTGGCAGGCAGAAGCGGTTAGGGGCAATCAGGAAGGCAGGCAGGCGAGCAGTTGGGCGCCAGTAGTCCTGGATTTTGAGACTAGTTCTATGAACAATTAAACACTAAAATTATAAAAATAAGGAAAAGTAGTAATATTCTAGGAATTAAGATATTTTGCCAATTGTTTAATGACCAATGTTTTATGATCCCAAATAATAAAAATTCTCAGGCATTATGTCAATGGTCTGTGACTCATGCTGTAATTTCTACAGCCAGGAGACTAAAATTTACTACATGGGAAATTGGGCTTCATTTTAAAAATTATAAATTATTTCTTGTCTTTCTAAAATGCAGTATGACATTTCTCTGTTCTTCCTTAGATGATATTGGAACATCATGCTCTTCTTCCTTAGGTAAAGTCTTGACATTTTGCTCTTCTTACTCATGTGAAGGTGCCACATTCCATTCTTCACTCTTATTTGTTCTTCTGCGTGTCAGAAAACCCAAAATTAATAAGCATAATAAAAGAATAAAACGAATCAACCAAAGTAGTCTCAGGTAATTGATTTTTTGCCTCACTGTTCTCCCAGGGGGTGGCCCACTATAAATACTACCTCCACGGCCTCTTTTCAGGCAGAAGGGAGGGCTCCACTCACAGTTGCAATGGCAGTGCTATCTGTTGTTGCAGACTCCTTTCAGATTGCAGTCTTAGGCACACAATCATTTACCAGAAGTTTCCTGTGGACACACTTCCTTTGGATGCAGACATGTTCTCCCCTACATTCTCTCCCATCTTTCACATCACCAATGTCAGGTATGGTCATCCCAAAGTGGTAGTCGGTACCCCAGCAGGTGACGCCATTGAAGTGAGTGCAATGCACAGTAAAATGATCTCTATGAAGGGGAAGTTCTGTCACGTTATCACACTGAATCCTACCACACAAGGTATCTGAGATGTAAATTTTATGAATCTAGCGTTCATTAGACCACAGTTCCCAAAACGGTCACCTCGAGTGTTCATTTCTGTGTAGCAACTCTGATTTGCACTCTTGGCCTCTTTGCCAAAAATGTTCCTCCACTGCTCTTCACGGTTATTGCATCTCTTTTCATAGCAGTAGCCACCGCCCTTGCATGTCACCCCATTCTGCACATACACATCCTCTGGACAATGGTAGGATGTCCCATTGCACCACTCTGGGAGATCACAGTCATTTTCCTCTTGGCTACAAACTTCGCCTGTTGGCAGGATCTGGCAGTCTTACACCGGAAAACCCCCGAAAGCACAAGCAGCCCCAGGTTTGAGAATGCAATTAGACTCACAGCAGGGATCACCTATACACAAATGTAAAGCACCACAGTCACACTCTTCTCCTTCTCCAACCACACCGTTCCCACACTGTGCAAGTATGAAGATGTTCCCTGTATTAGATGAAATGTACATACAGTTTTGACTTGCAGTGGTGTTGATGAAGCTAGCATAGCTGCAGTTGCTGAATCTAGTTGTACCTGATATACCTGGAAACATTACGCAGGTTTTATGTCCACATGTACAAGTTGGTCCATCATGTACCATACCAAAATTATGACCAATCTCATGGATCATAGTGTATGCAACAGTATACAAATTATTGTACATTAAACTTTCCACTCCACAATTATAACTGAAGTTACATACTGTTCCAATAAAAGCTATGCCAATAGTAATACCATAGCTACGTTTTACAAAAAGATGTGCAATATCATGGGGAATGCGGCTGTTTAAGCTAGTTTGCTTCCATATGCAAAATTCTTCCAGGAGGTCTACTATGTTATCTATTTTAATTGGATTTTTTTCAGTCCAGACCTCAATTCCCATTAAAACCACATCAACATCCAGTGAACTCAAAAAGTTATCTAATTCATTGACAACAAGTAATACTTCATACTGCACAGCTGTGGTGTTCCTTTGGTGATGAAGATAGCGATTGTGGTCCACCACCATTGCCAGTTTAAGAAGCCGCCTGTGGGTCCACCAGCCTTCATACCCACTCTGCATCAAAGTGAAATTAACATTCTCTTGAAACTTCAATTGTCGTGCTATTTCTTCATCTGTTAATCCACATCTCATGGGTGGCATCTGTGTCTCCTCACTGTCCACTTTATATATGAAATGTTCAAATGTGGTAGAAAGTGTCTTGGGCTCTATTTCATAAACAGTGTCATTTGTCTGTAATATTCCTTGCAAACACCCCAAACAGGTACTGAGGGCAACTAGAGATTCTGGGTCCCCCTCCACATAACCATAATAGTTACAGTCATTCTTTACAAAAGGCTGGTCCTTAAAGAGAGTGCCTTGTCCTGAGTAGGTAAACACTTGGAAGTGTCTGGATAGGAAATGCTTGTTGACCTTCATGTGTATGACCTGATTCTGGCCCCCAAATTGCATTTTGTAAGAGAGCCAATCTTTAGTCTTTATGCCAAGGCCAGTGCCTGTTACCCTTAAGGGAATCACCACTTCCGGAGGACCATGGTATTGGGAGTGCACAACCAAGAACCATCCATATGGGAACAAAATTATCCCCAGCCAGAGTTGTAGGATAGTGTTCTTCACACACACCAGGGCCTCACTCACAGCAATTATGGTGCCACCATACATAGCCAATGGTGAGAGTACAATAAGATGGGCAGGAAGCATCACTGTTGCCTCTGAGCTGAGTATTCAGCATTGACTTTGAATCTGTTCTCTGGCAGGCTCATACCATCAGAATACACACTAAAAGAGAAAATAAAAAGAAGAGTAGAGACTGTGTTGGCGGTTATGAGCAGGCCAAGGTGGAGGAGTAAGAAAAAGAGAGGAGTTAAGATGGATTAGTGTTTGGCTCAAGAAATAATTCAGACTACTGCACCCATTCACACTTTAGGAACTTTAAGACAGCATAGCCCATGTGGCTGAGTTGGCTGACTATTGTCCCATGCTCCAAGAGGTCATGGGTTTGATTTTCAGTCAGGGAATATATCCAGGTTGTGGTTGTGTTCCCAGTAGAGGGTATGCTGGAGGCAGCCAATAAACGTTTCACTTTCATTGATGTTTCTATCTCTCCCTCTTCCTTCCTATCTCTCTTAAAATAAATAAAAACATATTAAAAAAAAGAAATTGTAAGGCAGTGTAAGATTGTGTGTGTACAAAAAAATGGTGATTGGTCATAGACAGACACCTTTTGAATCTGTTTGAAATACACTTAGTGATTAATCATACTGCTGTTTAACTACATAAACATTTGTGAAAATGTTCACAATCTTACCTAATAATAGACAAACATGTAAATTGACCATACCTCCACTATACCCACAGCCAATCAGGAGTGAGAATGCAAATTAACCCAACAAAATGGCAGGTTAATTTGCATATGCAAGTGTGGAGCTGCCAGGAAGGGCGGGATGCTGCTATGAGGAGGAGTGGGGTGGCGGAGGGAGCTACAGGAGCTGTGCTCCACCCGGGAGCGAGGACTTGCAGGCTCTCGGGCAGCTGGGAGCAAAGTCAGGGGAAGGAAGGCCCATTCTTGCACGAATATCATGCAACAGGCCTCTAGTAAATATATAAAACAAAAGGTCTTTATGGAAAGGTGAACATATATCCTGTTTGAGATGGAGTCTCTATTTGTATCTATTGACTTGACATAAATATTAATATATATTTTTTCTTTTCAATTTTATTTTATTTTTATTCTTTTTAGAAACCATTTCTCATTTTTCAATTAGATTTGTCATACAATATTACATATTAGTTTCCGAATTGCCCCCAATGCTTAGACCTTATATAAATTATTGAGTGATTATCCTGATAAATCTTATACCCATCTAAAAGATACATACATAATTAGATTATTATTGATTGTAGTCCCTATGCTATACTTTACATCTCCATGACTATTCTGTTGCTACCAATTTGTACTTCTTAATTTCTTCAACCTTTTTACCAAACTCCCCAACACTCCTCTCATCTGATAATCATCTAAATGTTCTCTGTATCTATGAATTTTTTCTGTTCTACGTGGTCCTTTATTTTGAATTTTTTTAGGGGAGGTGGATTCAATGTTGATAGATGAGTATGTATAGATATTTTATTGTTCATATTTTTAATCTCTCCTCCTCCTCCTCCTTCTCCTCCTCCTTCTTCCTCCACTTCTCTTCTTCTGTTTCTTCTTCAAGACCCTTTAACATTTCAGTAATACTGCTTTGGTGATCATGAAGTCTTTTAACTTTTTCTTTTCCTGGAAGCTGTTTATATGTGCTTGAATTCTCATGATATCTTTACTTGGCAGAACATCCCTCTCACTATCCAGGACTGGTGGCTCCCAACTGCTTGCCATCTTGCCTTCCTGATTGCCCCTAACCACTTCTGCCTCCCAGCCTGGTCACCCCCTAACCACTCCTGATTGAGTCCTAACTGCACGCCTGATTGAGCCCTAACTGCACGCCTGATTGAGGCCTAACTTCTCCCCTGCCAGCCTGATTGCCCCTAAGTGCCCTCCTCTGCAAGCCTGGTCACCCCCAACTTCCCTCCTTTGCTGGCCTGGTCCCTCCCAATTGCCCTCCCCTGCTGGCCTGATTGCCCACAATTGTCCTCCCTTGCAGACCTCATCCCTCCCAACTGCCCTCCCCTGCTGGCCATCTTGTGGTGGTCATCTTGTATCCGCATGGGGGCAGCCATCTTTGACCACATAGGGGCAGCCATCTTGTGTTGGAGTGAATGTCAATTTGCATATTACTATTTTATTAGATAGGCTAATATTCCATTGTGTAGATGTACCACAGCTTTTTAATCCATTCATCTGCTGATGGGCACTTAGGCTGATTCCAAATCTTAGCTATTGTGAATTGTGACGATATGAACATAGGTATGCATATATCCTTTCTGATTCGTGTTTCTAGTTTCTTGGGATATATTCTTAGAAGTGGGATCACTGGGTCAAATGGGAGTTCCATTTTTAGTTTTTTGAGGAAACTCCATACTGTTCTCCACAGTGGCTGCAGCAGTCTGCATTCCCACCAACATTGCACGAGGGTTCCTTTTTCTCTACATCCTCCCAGCACTTGTTTGTTGATTTGTTGATACTAGCCATTCTGACAGGTGTGAGATGGTACCTCATTGTCATTTTGATTTGCATCTGTCAGATGATTAGTGACTTTGAGCATGTTTTCATATTGCTCTTGGCCTTCCTTATGTCCTCTTTCAAAAAGTATCTATTTAGGTCCATTGCCCACTCTTTGATTGGGTTGTTTATCTTCGTTTTGTTAAGTTGTATGAGTTCCCTGTAAATGTTGGAGATTATCGGTGATAACATTGGCATATATGTTTGCCCATGCAGTGGGCTGGCTTGTTGTTTTGTTGATGGTTTCTTTTGCTGTGAAAAAGCTTTTTATTTTGATGTAGTCCCATTTGTTTATTTTCTCTTTAGTTTCCATTGCCCTATCAGCTGTATTGGCAAAGATATTGCTTTGGCATATGTCTGAGATTTTGCTGCCTGTCGTTTCCTCTAATATTTTTATGGTTTCTCATCTTTTGCTTAGTTATATTTCTGATGTGATTGTGAAGAATGAGAGTACAGTAAAATCTCGATATAACTGTGTAATATTAAACTCTTAGTTTTGTACTCATATCTATAAACCTACTTTTGCCCACCTCGGTATATTAAAGACAATAAGAAAAATAATATATGGAAGTATTTTTAATTTTCTTTTCTTGAGGAATGTGACCAAAATAATTTATTATTTAAGATTGAAAGGAAGTCCAATTGTACAAATAAGGAATTGAAGCCAAAGATTCCCATCAAGAAGGCAGTATCGGTCAATGCAGTATAGTAAACCCTCGATTGGCTGACCTCGATTTAATGGACTTTGAATTTAATGGACCGAATTTCTCGTCCATACGTTGTATGTGAAAATTAATACCATGTTAATTTTAAACTGCTTCAAACCAAGATTTGCTTATAATTAAATCAACAGGTTAAGGTTTTGTTATTAATTCAGTTATTTTTTAACAAATTTTATTGAATAGGCCATATGTTGGGATAAAACACTCTGATAATTCCACCAAAGAGATGAATATTACATGTCTACTACTCGAGTCTACATATTTATATCCAAGTCTCACTGGCAGTATACAGTTTTTGGTGTAGGATTAGCATATGATCACACTGTATTGCACGCGGTAATTAGTTCTATTGCCATGTGGTTGACTTTCTGCAGTAGTTTCAACACATGCCAGCCCATATTTTAACACCCCAGCTGTGTGCATTTGTTAACTCATGATGATTGGTGAATGCACACATTTATTAGACTTATTCAGTATAAATTTACAATTACATGATACATATAGGAAACTGTTCTGTGAAATTAGACTTTTCATGCATACTTAATTTTAATTACAATAATGTGTCTACATAAGTAAAAAGAGATAAACTAACAAAATTCTCAATTTTTTAACACATTAAAAATACCTACTTTATTGTATAATGGGATTTTGGCTTTAACAGATATCTTCTCAGCTGAATTAGTCAGTTAAATCAAGGCTTTACTATATCATTAGTTATTAATCATTGCTTTATTAGTAGTAGTATTAAAGGTACATTAATGTACCTTTGCCCACCCCTGTCTATGTTCATGCAACAAATAATTACTTATCCTAACTCCTTCCTGTGTCCTTTTTACATCTAATTCTGCCAAACTGCAGGGGTCAAAGTATCCATTGGGTTTCATGATCTGATGATTACTGTGGATATTCATGCTATCCATAAAAGCTAGCATGGATATATAAATTACTGAATGTAATTTGACAAATTCCTAATGTGTACCTTTGCCCCAACCACTCTGTCCAAATTTGTGTTTAAGACCATTAATTTATTTAGGTTTGCATTATTTATTTAGGCTTACCAAATGTTTAGGGCAGTGTCTAAAAATTATGTGGTTTTATTCATATTTTGTTCATGAAAATAAGTAACAAATCAGTATTGTCAAAAGGCATCATGCTTGTACCAGATTTCTCATTTTTTCAAAAACTTGCTAATATTATTGAGGCAAATATTTTTATACACTGAGTGGCCATATTATTATGATCTCTGAATGCATAATAATCTCGACACTCAGTGTATAACCTATATAATAAAAGGCTAATATGCAAATTGTCCCCTAGACCAGGAGTTCGACCAGCAGGCAGGCTGGCTAACTGCCCATGTCCCCTTCCCCTGGCCAGGCTGGCCAGACTCCACCCATGCACAAATTCATGCACGGGGCCTCTAATATATATACTTAGTGTCCAGATTATGCATTCAGAGATCATAATAATCTGGCCACTCAGTGTATATAAGATATCTTTTCATATAAGATATACATATACATATATTAAGATATACATATACATATATGTTAAAATATGGGCTGGCATGTGTTGAAACTACTGCAGAAAGTCATATAATATATTTATATGTTATATATATATATATATATATATATATATATATATATATATACATACATACATATATGTATTTTGCTTATGACATAAATACATCTATATGAAGATTGAATTTGAAAATTACCTTACAATCCTAAAATTGTAGGGATTCAGATGTTTGTGTATCATAAAAGAAATATTACCCAACACCCCCAAAGCTTTCCTCTATCCTTTTGGGATTATTGATTTCCTTTGCATTTCTGAAGATATTTTATTTTGTCTTCATACACTCCCATCTCCAATTACTACCCTTCTAGTTTGATTTTAGCACCATTTTACATGGTGCTAAAAATGTTCTTCTTAAGAATATAACAAAATCTAAACACATTTATGTCACATCCATCTAACCTATGGTACTTCTCCCTTACCGTACCACCATTGTCTTTTGTTGACTGAGCATTATGGTACATATTAATATATGTGTAAGACAATTGGTAAATACTTTTTATAATCCAACAGTTTTGTCAAATTGACCAATCTCTGTACCTTAATTACCACCTCCCTTCTCATTCTTATTGATAGCTTAAGTCACAGTTCCAAAATGTGAGTAATAATCTACAGTATTTAAGCACAATTTTGTACTTGTTAACCAAGTAAAAGATACTAGAATAGGAAATAATAAGTCTCATAGATCCCTCTCAAGATGTGAATACGTGGTAAACACTCGTGTGTGTCTGTGTGTGTGTGTGTGTGTGTGTGTGTGTGTTCAAGTGTACGTACTAGTAAATCCTACTGCTTCTTTTCTTTACACGAAAATCTTGTGTAACTTACCAGCAGAAGAATTCATGGTTCCCGTGGTCCTTTCTAGCTATAGCCATACTCTTTGATGGTGTGTATTTTCCTCTGAAACCTCACATTACAAAGAAGAAATATAAAGACCACCCTCTTATTATCTCTGGATTGATTTCATTCTAGATGTTGTTACCTAGCAGCAAGACTCTCCCAGTACTACAGACCATGGAAACTGGTTAAAGTTCCTCTTCATTGTGACTCTACCATCTCCATCAAACTTTACTTCTAGCTTCTCTTCAATAGGAATAAATGTGACTCATCTCCATCCTATGTGCTTCCTACAGTATAAACACTTTAGCTTCAGTAATGTTGATTAAACTGTTGCCTTGATTCCAGATTATTTCCTCAACAATGAACCATAATGTTGTTCAAGCATTTCAAGCTCCAGAGAAGGTTTAACCCAATTTAGAATATTTTACAAGGAATTGAGACATCAGTAATCATCAGTAACTTTTCTCTTTAAGGTCAATGAAATAACACAGATACATTTCATATCTGCACAGAAATATATTTTATTTGTTAAGAAAACCACTGTCAGTAGGAAAAGGTAATTTAGAAAAAGAGAGAGGTGAGTAAAAAGTTGGTGGAATAAATTTAATAGGTAAATTGACTGGCTGGCAGTTTAAAATTGCCAATAGGGGCAGACACATATTCAGCGAGTTGTCTGAGGTAAACTAAGGAAGCAAGTTTAGTTCTTCATTATTCTTGAGAGTTTACCTGTGGCACGCAGAGTGGTTGGTAATGTCTGCCCACTAGATACCTGCCAGTGTCTTTCTATTTTCCCTCCAATTCAGCAATTCCATACTAGATTTGCATTTTTCCTTTATGGAATTTTTCACTATCTCTGGCTCTCATCACTTCTGGTTAAAAGGTCTACTTTGAACTACGACTTTGTTAATCTCTCAAAAAAAATTTTTTTTAGGGCTGCTATAATAAGTCACCACAAAATGAGTGATTTTACCAAGCTTTATTGCCTGATAATTCTAGATGATAGCATTCCAAAATCAATGTCCATATTGCCTTACTCTCACTGAAGATAATAGGCAAGGATTTATTCTAGACTTCTCTTCTGGATCCATTGCCCTATGCAGCATGATTCAATTTTGACATGATTCTCTTCCCCTGCCTAAATTTTGCACTTTAAATAAGATACCTGTCATATTGAATTCAGGCTCACCCAATTCTATGTCTGTAATGACCTTGTTCTCAAATAAGAACATTTTCTGAGGTATTTGGTATTTGACTTCAACATATGAATTTTAGGGGACACAGTTCTAACATGACAATCTTTTTGGCTTAATTTAATGGCTGGATAATATTCTACTGTGTATATGCACAACACATTTTCTTTAAAACAAATAAATGTTGCCATTCAAGACAACCTAGGTGAAATATGAGGATATTATGCTAAGTGCAACAAAAAGACATTCCATTTATCACTTATATGATCTTCCCTAAAGGAAAAAAAAATTTAAAAAGCTTATCTATTAAGAGAACTGAGAGAAATGATTGGTGGTTGCTTGAGTGGTATTTCAGAGAAGTGGGTGAAGGGGGTCAAAAGTACAAATATCCCATTATAAAACAAGTGAGTTATAGGGATGTGATGTACAGCATGGTGACTACAGTTTTAATATTGTGTTGCATACTTGAACGTTTCTAAGAGAGAAAAATCTTAAAAGTTCTCATCATAAAGAAAAATATCTGTAGCTATGTATGGTAACAGATGTTAACTAGACTGATTGTGTTGATCATTCACAATATATACATATATTGAATCACATGAAATAAAAAAGGAACCGACAACATGTTGTTATATAAAAAGAAAAGTATCAAAAGAATCAAGAAGGAGAGGAGGAAATGCAAAGAGAGGAAGAGGAGATGGTGGAGGAGAAGAAGATGTAGGAGAAGAAGTCATCTAGTAGTAATTTCCTGGTGTTTCTAAAGTAACTTGACATTCTCAGAACCTAGCAAGGTAAATGGTACTTAATAGAACCTTCTAGGTTATTAACTTCTGGAAAATAATTAAATGATATGTATCATATTATCCTTCAGATACTGATAATGTCTGGTTCTCAATTAATATTCAATAAATAAAAGAGAAGGGAAAATCCCATTGCTAGTAGGGGAAAATAGAGCAGAAGCAGATTTTATTTGAAACCACAAAACAGAAAAAGTTACAAATTCATGGTACACGAGTGTATGCTGATATGAATATATGATTGAATGAACAAAAATGAGGGAGTAGAGGCAAATCTTTTTTACAGAAATATTTTTAAAACTATATGTGAATACTCCCCTTAAGTGTAAACTCCAATTCATTGCTCACTTCCAAATAGCAGAAGATGAAAAAGAGAAATATAACTTTAGAGCAAAGAAATATGACAGGTGCTCCTAACCAAGGGTTCGATATTAACATCACCAGTGATGCCATATTGATGTTCTGACCCATGATATGATGTGCTAGAAAGGTACTTAATCTTTGTGGCACCCTTTCCAAAAATCCACAACTCCAGTCTAATTATGAGAAAAAAACAAAATTTTACAAAATGACTTACCAGACTCCTCAAAACTGTCAAAGCCATAAAAAAATAAAGTAAACAAAAACCTGTCACATATTATGTACAATGAATGAGATATGGCCTGAGTAAATTCAATGTGGTATCTTAGGTTGGATCTTGGAACAGAAAAAGGATGTTTGTTTAAAAACTAGGAAAATACAAGAAAAGACTAAATTGTACTTAATAGTAATGTATCAGTGTTGGTTTCTTAGTTTTGCCAAAGGTATCATGTTGTAAGATGCAACTAGAGGAAAATGAATGAGGGGTTTCACTGGTTTACTAATGTGAACGGAAGGAGCCACATGCTAACCTGACAAGCTCAGGGGAGGCCTATGTGGCAGTCTTGCAAACTCAGAGACCTGAAATAACCACAAAGGATGGTTTGAAAATTAAATATTTAACTACAAACAGGTTATAGTGGGCAGTCATGTCCTAGTCCGATATCTTCCCTGACAAAGATCAACTTAGATCTTCTTTCCTGAGCCCATTTGCCTTTTTGCCTCTAAGATAACATATCTGTGAGATGTCTGGGTAACTTGTAACTTCCTTCTTTTGCTGGAGCCCCTGGGGCACAACCAAATGTGGTGGGCGCCAGGACAGATACTTCAAATTCCTTCATTATCATGTTAATTGTTCCTGTACCCACCTAAGTATGTGTCCATCATTTTGCTTTTTATCCAATCCCAGGGGTTTCCCACCGTTTGACTTTAACCCACCTCCTTAATCCGTCACCAATGAATTTCATGTAGCCGACCTATGTCCCTCCTTTGATGGCAATGTATAAATACAGATGTAACCCACCATTTCCTCGGAGCATTATCTCAATTCATTGAGGTTCTGCTTCCTGGCATATGTTGACATTTTGGCTCAAATAAACTCACTAAAATTCTTTACAGGTTTCAATGTTTTTTTTTCGTTAACATTTTTGGCGTAGTCGGCAGGATTCCAAAGAAAACTCACCCGGGATCATCCTTTGGACTTGGACTTGGAGCTAGGATCCAGCAAAGGGCCCGTTGAGCCCACCGGTTCTCCGCCCATTGGGTGAACGTGGGTGAGTGATCTCTTGGATCCAGGACCTCCCTTGTTGGTAGAGGGTCTGACTTTATTTGAGCTGTTTTAAAATCCTCGAGGTGGAACCAGGGTTGACAAAACCCCAGGTTAAGGGTTGGCAGAACCCAGGCTAAGCGGGACTGGAGGAAAAATGGGTGGCTGGTTTTGATTTTGGCTTTTCAATTGGAATTGCTGAGAGTCTGAGCAAAAATAACATTCGCCGTATAAATGAGCTGAACTCATTCAGCTCCGAAGATAAAGGGGCAACACTTTTTTATTTTTAAAGAATAGTCCGATTCTGAGGTGTTCTTAGGTGACTAAGAATTTTGTGGAAGTGTCAGAAATGCAGGAGCCCCGTCTGGAAGTTCCGACTGTAATTAACTAAATGGCTTTTCTAGGGGGCCACCATAAAGGCTTTGTCTGCCCGGGCCCCAAAAACTCTTTTTTGTGGTTTTAGACAGCCGGGAGAGAAACTGAGGCCACATTTGACCTACTACATAACATATCTAAAGTTTGCTCAGACTACAGATATCCAAAAATAAAAAATTTAAGATGGGAAATTATGCCTCCAAGGCTAGAAGCTCCCAAGACCCAGCCCTCATTTAATACTCCTGATAAGAAGCCTTTACTTGCAAGTACTTAACAGAAATGAGAAAATTTAACTAGAACATATTAACTGAGGAATGGCCAGAAAGAAAAAAATGCAGTTTGTTTGGGGTACCTTTGTTAATATTTTGCATGCAGAAAAAAAATGCCGGCTCTGAAATTAAAGTGAATGAATATATGGGAAGCGTATCTTGATTTGGAAACTAGAAGCTTCTAAGAAAAAAAATTTTTTTTCTTCCTATAGATGGAAATTAATAAAAAAGATTTTCAGGGACTGTCTCAGAACTGTTCTGAAGTTAACAAATGTCTACAGCCATTTTTTGAATAGTCCTTTGGGAGTGGACTGAAATTCTAGAGAGGGGCAGTTCCCAAACCGGGGACAAAGACACTGCTTTGGTAATTTTAATGCTAGACATTCTCTGGTGTAAATTCTTTGTGTGTTTTCTGTGCGCCTGTATAACAGTGTTGATGTTTTTGTGTCTCTGTTGTTGTTTAATTTGTTGAAAGAAAAGGCAAGTCCCACTTCGGGGAAGCCTAGTTGTGTGTGGTGGGGTTGAAAGCGTGAGAGAGATTGCAAGAACGTCCCAGCAGCTGCCAAGAATTCTTAATCTTGGGGACTCTTCTTGCTCTCCCTCTCAGGGTTCAGCTTCCAAAAACAGCTAGTGAGATTTCTGTCTGTTTGTCTGAAACATAATTGTGGCTGTCTATCTCTTAGGGATTTCGGTTTGCTCTTTCCTTTGTTGTGAGAATAAACAAATCATCTTTTCTGTCTAAGAATAGTTTAGACAGCCTCCATTTTGGACTGTGACTTGGCAGCTGCCATGTTGGCCGCATGGCTTGATGCTCCCCTTGAAAGAGCAAGGGCCAACCCCTCCCTTTGAATTAGCCAATCAGGAAAGACTGTGTGCCTGAGCTCCAATCAAGAGCAAGGACAGGTCACGTGCGTTGTCAAGGCACTCTGCTTCAGAAAGAAACTTGCAAAGATTCTCAGAGCTAAGTTCAAACAGGAAACTTTAGGAGGGTAGCATGTGTCCAGTCAGGGACACTGACAAGCCAAGAGTCATGATTCCCTGTGGGTGCGTCTGCCAGTGATACTCTGGGTATTTGCGTTTCACATATCGGGAGTTTATGTATTATTTTCAATGCTCAATACACTGCTTGCAATAAGCCAATGTGCCTCATTTTAAAATCTTGCATATTATTCTTTATATGTTGAAGTTATAATTGAATCTAAAGGTATACAAATTTTATATTATTCTCTATGTCATTTTACAGGGATTATTACTTACCGAGTTGTTGTCTTGGAATGTTATATTTTATAGAAAAGCAAGGTTTTTATCAAATCTATAACCATGCTACTTTTAAATTTTTGTCATTTGTGGACTGCTTTATTCTGATGCATTTGTAGGTATATATGTCTAGAAAAATCCATGAAAAGGACTCGGATTTACTCTAACTTGCAGGCTTCTAAGCAGGTCATATTTTGAACTGGATGAAGATTTATAGAACTTCAAGAAATAAATAAACAAAAACAACTATGGGACTAAATGAATTGAGGATAATTATTCTTATGATTCTATTTAAAATATTGTTGACTCTTAAATCTTTTGTTTCCTGAATATAGGGAAAAGTAAAGAGCAGACATTCTGCATTGTAGGAACTAACAAATTGGTAACAGATTCATTTCACAGTGTGCTCCCGGGAGACGAAGGGTTCAAAGATCATGGCTTACAACCAGGAGATTTGCTGTCTTGGGAAAGACACCAAATAAAAGACTCTCCAACCTCATTGGAGGGGACCTTACCAGGTATTACTAACTAACCCATGTGCAACTAAACTTAAAGGAGTTAGCTCATGGATTCACATTTCTCATTTAAAAAAGGCATTTGACTATGAATGGACGTCTACTCCCATCTCTGACCCCATCTCCGTCTGCAGCGGAGATCAAAGACTTTTCAAGGATAAGGAACAGCTGGGACCTTTCTAGGATGAGAAGTCGCCGACCACGGAGGCAGACAGCTATCCCAAGACGACGTCAACAAGGCCTGTATGCTCACAAACTGATATTGCTTGTTTTATATCATCTGATTGTCATTGATTGAATGTACATAAAATGATTTTCATATTATTATTATCCTTATGGTTCCCTAGTGGAAACAATATCTGCCTCCCCAGACCTCCTCCCTTATCAGATATGAAAAATTTAACTTGGATGCCTGCTAATCTTTCCCACCTAGTATACAATGATGTTCTGATTATCAGGTATGATCATGAAATTAATGCTTTATTGGCCACACATTGGTCTTCTCCTACTATCAATATAAGCTTTGGTTGTTGTTGTTGTTTTCTGGCTCTATCTATTATAAAGGACCCACCTTAGGCAAATACCTCCAAGAATATTTCCCTGATAATTCCACTGGTAGAATTGTATATGGATGTAATCTGGATGAATATTGTATGGCTATAGAGATGGGTGATGAATAACTAAGAAAAACACCTAGATATGATGGCCAAAGGCTTGCAGCAGCCTGTGCTATCTGTCATAGCATATCATGTCCTCAGACTCACCAGCCATGCTCTTATGGCTGGATGTCTGTGAAACAAGAGAGAATTCAATGGGTTCCCATTTCAGAAATTATTGACATCACTTGGTGGGTAGATATGTTTATAATTACCCCACCGTCCTTGTGTCCTGGACGTTTGAGGAGCCCTATAAATACTCAAACTCTAGCTCATTTGGGAGTCTCCTTCACTCATTTAACTATGGCATGGGAAACTCAACATTTTTGGCTCCACTCAGTATACCCTAACTGCTCCCAAGTCATAGCTACCCAATGGCAACAATATTTCTGGTGGATCCAACAACATTGGTCTCCCTAAAAGAAGCAAAAGGGGAATACTTGGAGGAGTAGGGGCTGGCCTTGGTATCCTGGGACAAGCTGAACTTGCAGCTAATGAAGAACATCATTCATTAGAAAAGGATTTTTATCTCAAATAGGTCATATAGAGGGAATGCTGTTTCAGGAAGAAGGAAAAACGGGGGGAAGCAGCATGGAAAGACAATAAAGCCTTAGTTTCATGGATAGAACAGACTCGACAGACTCTAAAAACTTATGCACAAACTCAACAATGGGAACGTGCCTGTGCCCTAACTCAACAGGGCCTATTGTCTATGTTAATGCAAATGGAATCTGAAGTGGCTATGAAACAATGGCCAACTATAATGGCTGCAGAAGCCCAGGCCAGACACTTATGGGACTCATATGGTTCCCCAGGAATTTGGAAAATTTTAAATGGGAAATGTGATCTACGATATTATGTTTTTAAAAGCCCAGGTGTGAGTTAAATCCTAAGCTTAAAATTCCCAGTAGTTCAACTGGCTGGCGTAAGGACTATCCTCTATAATACTAAAATACTTCCAATGGGAAGTTGATGGGCCATATTTAAAAATAATAAACAATGTGAACCCATCTCATTGTCTGTGAAAATTGGAAAAGTGAATGGTTATGCCCTCAATTCATATGGAATACTGAATTCACCCAGTCCTGGCTTATTGTATGTACCCCAACAAATAACAATATAGTATATGGAAAAGGGGCGTTTTTGCTGGGAAGGGTTAAAAGCAATCTTTACTGTAATATCACCAAGTTTACATTAAATAATACTAGAATATAGTGTAATACTGAAATTATAGGCAGAATGACTTTGCCTGATTTTCATAAAATCTGTGATAATATTGATACTAAAAAACCAATGTATTGGGAAATTGAACTCTTCTCCATGAAGCCATTTTTATGGAAACTAATTGGCCAGAAGAAAATTAGAGCTTCTAGATAATGAAATAGTGGAGTCTTAATTCATTTAGCCAAACATATCATAAGGTACAAATGACAGTGGATGAAGGAGGAAAACATATAATTAGCTTAATAAAAATTATGATAATACATGTAAAGGGTTTTTCAGTTGGCTGTGATGCTTGTTCCCCTTAGACTTTTCCTTGTCTAGTATTAGACATTTTCTGTTCCTAATCAGTGTTATTGGTTTACTATTGTTACTTTTGTTCATAATATGTAAATGTTATATTAGATGCAGAAAAGCAGAATGTAAGACAAACAGCAAAAAGACTCGGATCATGGTGGCTCAAAATTAGAAATGATCCAGAATACTTTTTAACAAGGACATATAGGATTTGACTGCTTCCCATTTACCTGCCTTTTTAAAATATATAATTCGACCTTAAATACCATCTAAGGTTATGGTCTTGCCCCATCCCCAGTGGTCCACCTGTTCAGCAAGACATGCTGACACTGAGACATCCTAGGAATGAGCCTTCCTAGCACCGTGGGACTCCATTATCCAACCAAAAGGTTGGTCATCAATGCATCCTTTGGATTGATTTATGACCAAAAGGGGAATGTGTGAACCAAATGAAATTCTTCTAATTCTATTTTACTTAACACATATTTTATTGATTTCAGAGAGAAAGGGAGAGGGAGAGAGAGATAGAAACATCACGGATGAAAGAGAATCCTTGATTGAATGCTGCCTGAATACCCCACACTGGGGATCGAGCCTGCAACCTGGGCATGTGTGCCGACTGGGAATCAAACAATGACCTCCTCTTTCATAGGTTCAATGCTCAAGCACTGAGTCATGCCAGCTGGGTACAAAATTATTCTTGATGTTTGTGACTCCATTTTTCACATTATCAGAAGGGACTGGACCAGAATGGTCATCAGTTTGAAAACAGGTCTTGCCACAAAGTTATTCATTTTGTAGATTCTTTTAAATTTTGAAAATGAACTACATATTAATAAAGACTGACTTTATAATTATTCAAAGTGTATATACATTTTGGGTAGGGATACCCTGTACACATATTTATTGATTGTAGAGATAGGAAAGTTGAGAGGAAGAAAGAGAGAGATATTTCGATGTGATAGAGCAACATTGATATAGTGCCTCTCACATGGACCCCATCTGGGATTGAACTGACAACCTGGTTATATACTGTGACTGGAAATTGAACCTGTTACCTTTTGGTGTGTGGGAGAATGCTCCAACCAACTGACTCAAACTGTCCAGGGTGTAATATTTCTTTAAACTTATTTTAAAACTAGAAGCCCGTTGCACGAAGTTTTGTATAAAAGACCTTCCTTCACCTGGCTGCTGGCACCAGTTTTTTGTCAGCACCAGTTTTCCTCTGGCCACCTGCTGATCGGATCGCCTCCCACCAGCGCGATCGGCCATCCTGAGTTTCTGCAGCTGCAGGTGGAAGAACTTGGGGTGGCCGATTGGGCTGGCGGGAGGCACTCCAATCGTGGGTGGCCAGAGGAAAACTGGTGCTGGTGGAAAACTGGTGCGGGCAGCCACACAATCAGCCACCCCGAGTTCTGCCACCCGCGCTTTCTGCCGGCCCCATGGGTCCTCCCGCAGCGCCGGCCTTTGGGGCCAGCAGGAGGAACAGGGGGTGGGAACTCATGAGTCCAGCCCCATTGGCCACCCTGAGTCCCGCCCCCAGCCTCCCAACGGCTCAATCGTGGGCGTAGCGGAGTGATGGTTATTTGCATATTACCATTTTATTAGGTAGGATAAAGTGTATTTAAATAAACAAATACATAAAAAATAATTACTTGATTGCTCTAGCATAGAAGTAGGGAGTCAGATCACAATTTTCATTTATACTTTTGCTCATATGACTGCTTCAGAAGGAAAAAAACCCTGACAACCTTAAATTACATCTCAGCACTGTATGAGTTCAGAAATGACATTGAATGTTATTCTCTCCTTTTATAATTCTTTGTAGTTTTTTTTACTTTCCTTATATAATTACTTTAAAGTAGATTAAAATAGTTTTACAATAGTATTATTTATGCTTCCTTGAAAGTATAGCTATTTGGTATAGAATTCTATGATTAAAGAGAAATAATGAAAACTATAAGATTAATGCTGTGAAAATAATACAGAATTATTAATGATGTTATCAAACCATACAGCAATATTACATTATTAAAGGAAATGAATGCACCCTTTTCACGGACACTGACAAAAAGATAAATAAGAATTCACAAGTATTTAAGCATTATTATGAAATGCTTAATATGAAAATATTTAGATTAATATATTGGTTAGGCAGCTGTCATTTGAGGTAAGCATATTCATAGTTAAGTAGTGAGAAAATTACTGATTTCTCATGTCACATTTTGCTTAGTGGTCTCACACTTGATTATAATTATATCAAGTACCAAATCTTCTAATTTTCTGATGAAATGCCCATATAAGTAAGTACATTACTAAGTCATCTGAATGTTAATCATAGTGATGGATGGTACAAGGAATGTCTTTTGTTAATATTATTGAATTTAAAGGAGAAATCAATAGTGGCAGAGTAAGCAGAAGCTTGTAGACATCATCCCGGCACCAAACTGGAATTACAACTTAAAGACAGAAGAACCACCCTGAAAAATCAACTGAGGACTAGCAGTAGAGAACTGTCACAACTAAGGATGGAAAGCAGAGACTGCATAGAGACTGATAGGAAGGGCAGAGGCACAAAAGGGCTGGCTGGGCTCACACAGACAGCAGCTGAAGTTCTGAAGAGATATCTCAGCTATGGGGGTTGCCACTAAGAACTCTGGGGTCTAATACCCAAGTTGGGCCCCTCAGCAGAGAGTACCAAAACTGAGAAAGGTGCCCACAGAACATCTGGTTGTGAAAAACAGTAGAGTGCCAGGGAGAGATGGCTGGAAATGTAGACATCCTCTAAAAGGGCCAACACACAGCATTTTAGGTGCAGCCACTCACCTTGAGCTCTGGCATTGGGAAGGCACAGTGGACTGGAACTGTTTGAGCAGAAGCTAGGGTTGGCGGCTCTGGGGTTAGATCTTGGAAGGCAGATACCCTGGTTTCCTGTGCTGAGTCATTGCCTCCTGCTGCAGTGGTAATCTTTCCCATGCAAACCTTTGCTATACTGCTGGTTTTGCCTTGGGGAAAGACAGTTGACCCACCAATGAGAAATTCCTGTTCCCCATCCTTTGGAGTTTCTGAAGCCCATTAAGAGATCAAGATTAACAATTAACCTTCAGGCAGAAGCAATTGTTCCATCCTGTTGGAAAACTTCTAACCCAACCTGTGGATGATTGCCTGAGGCCTACTCAAGACAGAATCTAATCAGTCTGCCAGCAGAAGCTGTTCTCTGGAGGCTTTGAGTCTGATATTTTTTTGGAGTTATCTGGAGATCCAGAAAATATTAACCACTAGATAATTTTTCAGGTTGTACTCAAAGCATGTAGAGTCTTCCAGATTCATAATATTTTAGAAGGTATTGGGCCAGATAAATATAACAGATGGAATAAAATGGCAAACATTGCAATTATTAGAGAAAGGCAAATTACAAAATTGAAAGGCATAACAAAACAGCAAAGGGAACCCTAGTACATGGTGGTGGAAATGCAGAATGGTACCGCCCCTATGGAAAACAAACATGGGATTCCCTTAAATATTTTTTAAAAATAGAGCTGTCCTTTGACCCACGGATCTGAATTGAAGGAATATATCTTAAGAATCCTGAAACTTCTATCATAAAAAAATATATGTACCCTCATATTCATAGCAAAACTATTTATAAGAGCTAAGATCTGGAATGAGCCCACGTGCCCATCAGTAGCCGAGTGGATAAAAACTGGTACATTTACACAATGGAATACTATGCAGTTTAAGATAGAAAGATGTTTTACCCTTTGAGACAGAGTGGAAGGGCCTGGATAGTGTTGTGTAAGTGAAATAAGCCAGTCAGAAAAGTTGCAAGTTCTTATCAGAGGTGGGCAAAAGTAGGTTGATAGTCATTTGTATGGGAAATAAAACAGTAATTAATAAATAATAAAAAATTTCAACTCGAAAAAGAAAAGAATAGTGGCCAAATAGACAGATGTTTCCAGAGCCTTATCCAGATAAGATAGAAGGAGCATCTATATTGAATAACAACCACCTGGAATTGGCAAAGTAGACAAAGCTGGTGAGACAACTCACAGCTGGGAAGGGCAGAGGATGCCTGGAGAATGGTAGGATAGGGCATCTGGGCAGAGTCACTGGACTAATGAGCTGAGAGCATCACAAGGAAGCTGCAGGGCAACAAGTCCTCCATCCTTGGAGACAGGCAGTGACATCCTAGTGTGGAAAGGAAGTCCAATGGTCTGCTGTTGGTAGGTGATTCTAGATCTAAATCCACAAATGCAAGAGGCTCAGCCCCAGAAGTTCCACCTGAATAACTGCCCTAGCTGTGTGGTGCTGGGGTTAGAGAAGCTAGCAGTCACTAGGTAGTTTTTCTTCTGTTTTGACTTTGTTTTTATATGTTAATCCCAGTTCATTGGACCTTTCAAAAACACATACCCTTGGCTGTGATGCAGGTGGAGGTGTGGACTTGTGAAGTCTGGGGAGAAGCTCTGGAGGAACTTGGCTTGTGGAGAGGTGAATCCACCACAGAGACATTCCAGACCCTCCAAACCTAAGTAGCCATTTTCCTCCCAGCAGCCTCAGGGCAGCTAATACAGCCACTCTTAGACTACACCCTGAGCTGTACAAAGGTCACAAAAACGGTAACTATCCCCAAAGCGCCCCCAGGGACTGGGTTGAAGACAGGCCTTTCAGTCTCAGAAAGTGATACATCACCCTCCCTACTTATAGCCCTGTCAGAAACAGCTGCTTGAGGAATTAAGATTGACAGCAGGCAGACAGGTTAAGTGGGCAGGTTGGTTCCATCTGCTTGCAGCCAAGGCTGTGACGATAGATACAGAGGACTGCTGGGTTGCTTGGAACTTCAAAACAGTGCTGAATACCTAACAGGAAACAGGGAAGCAGCACAAAGAACAATGGGATCTTAAACCAGCCCCCATTGTGCATTAAAACTCAGCTGAAATGAATGACACAGCACTCTTTTATTTTTATCTCTTGATTAAAAATTTTTAATTGTTTTTTCATGTTTTTTAGTTCTTATTTTTTTGCATTATTTTTTCTTCATTGTACTTTTTATTATTGTAATTTTATTTTATGTTTTTAAAATTTTATTTATGTAATTACTTTTAATGTTCTTTTAGTTTCTTTTATTTTCTTCTTGTTCACTCATTCTCATTCTACTTCATCTATACTGAACTTAGGTCCTCACTCTTTAATTAAATTCCTTAACTTTACTTTCTGTATATAAGATCTGCCTCTGCAGATTCTTCCTCACTCCCCCCACTTTTTCTGTGTGTTTGTACTTTGCATTATTTGTTTATCTGTTTATTCTGTGTTGTTTTCTCCACATATAAAGTTTTTCTACCTTTTCTTTTTCCCTCTTCCTTTTCTTTTTTCCCCTCAATATCAGTTTTGCTCTCTTTTCTTTCTCTTAATTCTCTTTTCTCAGGTGGTCACTTATATAGGGGTTATTGGTTTTGTGAGTACATTCATGTTTTGCTCCCTTTGTGTCGTGTCTTGTCGAGTTGTATTTTGTGCTGTTCATTCAACGTGGTAGAGAGCTATCTGCATAACCAGACACTCGAAGAGAAAACTCCATCTATGAATGTGAAAATAAGACTCAAGATGCAACAGAACCAAGAGAACACAAATGGGGACATTCCTAGATTACCCAGCCCAGAAGACCAGTGGGGACATTCCTAGATTACCCGCCCAGAAGACCAGAGATATTGCACCACTGGGTCCCACACAACATCTACTATATAAGATAAACTAAAAAATCTGGGTGGCATAGCAGTTTGATCTAATACATAGAAACAATCACAAAGGAACATCAAATACCAGGAGACACAGAGACAACCCCCATTGAGAAGAAAAGGAAGAATCACCAGAAAAGAAAATGAATGAAATGGAAGCAAGTAATTTGTCTGAGAAAGAATTCAGAGCAGTGGTTATAAGGAGACTGAAAAAGATGGAATACAAATTCAACAATATGTGGAAGAATCAATGGGAAATGAAGAAGAATTAAGAGGAAATGAAGAATGACATAACTGCAATAAACAATACAATAAAATTTTCAGCAGTAGACTACAAGAAGCTGAAGACCTCATCAGTGAGTTAGAAGACAAGGGAGAAAAAGCCACCCAAGCACAGCAGCAACCAGAAGGAAAACTTAAAAAGCAGGAGAAGTGCCTAAGAGAACTTTATGACAATACGAAATGAAGCAACATCCACATAATAGGATTGCTAAAAGGAGAGGAAGTGGAGCAAGGAATAGAAAGCATGTTGGAAGAAATAATGACACAAAATTTCCCAGATTTGGGAAAGGAAAAAGCCAAAAAGTCCAAGAAGCACAGAGAGCCCCAAACAAGATGAACCCAAAATGACCAACAACAAGACACATTATAATTAAATTGGCAAACATCAACAACAAAGTTAGAATCTTAAAGGATGCCAGAGAGAGACAGAGGAAGTCAGCTACAAGGGATCTCCCATTCGACTATCTATTGATTTTTAATAGAAACATATCAGGCCAGAAGGGAATGATATGAAATATACAAAGTGATGCAAAGCAAGGGACTGAATCCAAAAATACTATACCCACAAATGCTATCATTCAAAATTGAAGGTGAAATCAGGAGCTTCACAGACAAAAACAGGCTAAAGGAGGTTATTACCACTAAGCCAGCAAAGCAAGAAATGCTAAAGGAACTGCTATAAAAGGAAGTTATAGAAAGAGAAGAAGGAACACAGGCATAAAGAATAAAAATGGTGACAAGCAAGTACCTATCAACAATAAAATAAAATATAAATGGATTAAATTCTCCAATTAAAAGACATAGGATAGCTGAATGGATAAGAAAACGTGACCCATATATTTACTGTCTATAAGAGACCCACCTCAGAAAAAAGAACTCACACAGATTGATAGTGAAGGGATGTAAAATAATTTTTCAGGCAAATGGAAATGAGATAAAAGCTGTGGTAGCAATACTTATATCTGACAAAATAGACCTCAAAGTGAAGGCCATAACAAGAGGGCTACTTCATAATCCTAAAGGGAGCAATTAAAAAAGACGATATAACTCTGGTAATCATATATGCACCTGTTACAGGAGTACCCACATACATAAAAAATCTTCTGAAAGATGTCAAGGGAGAGATTGATAGCAATGTAATCATAGTAGGAGACTTTTATACCCAACTAACACAAATGGGTAAATCCTCTAAATTATAAACCAGTAAAGAAACACTAGATCAGATGGAACTAATTGACATCTTCAGAACATTTCATACCACAGCTAAAGAATATACATTCTTCTGATGTGCACATGGAACATTTCCAAGTATAGATCACATATTAGGACACAGGCAAAGTCTCTTCAAATTAAAGAAGACAGAAATCATATCAAGCTTCTTTTCAGAACAAAATGGTATAAAATTAGAAATCAACTATAATAAAAACAATGAAAAAAATCAAACATTTGGAGACTAAATAGCATGCTATAAATCAATGATTGGGTTACCAAAGAAATCAAAGAAGACATAAAAAGCATCATGAAAACAAATGATAATAAAAACACAACAATCCAAAATCTATGGGACACAATGTTGAGAGGGAAGTTCATAGCTCTACAGGCCTACCTCAAAAAAAAAAAAAAAAAAAAAAAAAAAAAAAAAAAACCTCCAGAAAATAATGATAATAAATTATCTAACCCTACAACTTAAAGAATTAAAAGAGAGTAACAAAAAAGCCCAGAGTAATCAGAAGGAAGGAAATAATAAAATTCAGAGTAGAAATAAATGACATAAAAACAAACAAACAAATAAAATAATACAAATGATCAATAAAACTAAGAGCTGGTTCTTTCAAATGATAAACAAGGTTAATGAACCTCTAGCCAGGCTCACATAGAATGAAAGAGAGAGAACCCAAAATAATAAAATCAGAAATGAAAGAGGTGAAATAATAATTGACCTCATGGATATACAAAATATTCTAAAAAAATAATACAAACAATTATCATCCAACAAACTGGACTACCTAGATGAAATGGTCATATTCCTAGAAAAATACAAACTTCCAAAACTCAGAAAGGTAGTATCAAAGAACTTAAATATCCTGATAACTACCAATGAAAATGAAGCAGTAGTAAAAAAAAAATCCAGCAAACAAAAGCCCTGGACCAGATGGCTTCACAGGGAAGTTTCACTAAACATTCAAAGAAGAACTAAAACCTATCTTTCTCAGAGTATTCAAAAAAAAGTCAAGAGGAAGGAACACTTGCAAGTTCTCTCTATGAGGCCAGTGTTACCCTAATCCCCCAAACCAGATAAAGACCCTACAAATAAAGGAAATTACAAGCCAATATCCCTGATGAATATTGATGTTAAAATCCTCAACAAAATTCTAGCAAATTGGATCCAGCATTACATTAGAAAGATCATACACCATGATAAGTGGGATTTATTCTAGGGATGCAAAGCTGGTATAATATCCTCAAATCAATAAATGTGATACATCACATAAACAAATTGAGACACAAAAGTCAGATAGTCATAGCAATTGCTATTAAAGAAACATTTGACAAATTCCAACACCCTTTCCTGATAAAAACTCTCAATAAAGTGTGAATAGGAGGATCATACCTTAACATAATAAAAACCTTATGTGACAATCCTCAACCGACATCATACTCAACTAGAGGCCTGGTGCACAAAATTCTTGCATGGTGGAAGTATTCCTTCAGCCTGGCCTGCACCCTCTCCAATCCAGAACCCCTTGAGGGATGTCCGACTGCTGATTTAGGCCCCATTCTGCAGGGCAGCAGCAGTTGGACATTTCTCTCCTGATTGCCTGCCTGCTGACCTGATCACCGCCTAACTGCTCCTCTGCTGGCCTGATGGTCACCAATTGCCCTCCGCTACCAGCCTGATGGCCCCTAACCACCTCTGCCTCGGCCCCCACCACCATGGCTTTGTCTGGAAGGAAGTCAGACGTCCCGAAGATGTCCAGTCACCCAGTCTAATTAGCATATTACCCTTTTATTAGTATTGATAATTACTGAGCAGTGTATTCTGGGTAACATGGAGAAACAGCCTTATGATTCAGAAACCAGGGACTTGACAGGAAATTGGGAAATCCAGTCTCACTCAGCAGAGGATGGGCCTGGGACCATGGGAAAGGCCTGGACTGTATTTAGGTCCGAGGAGCATCCCTCCTCCAGGCACCACTTGCTCAGTGGCCTCCCGTACACACCTCGACACGAGTTCAAACCCGCAACCTTTCAATGTACAGGACCAAACTCCAACCAATGGAGCTTTTACTTTTTTAAATTTTTTTACTCTTTTTATTATATATTTATTGTTGAAAGGTTTGCATAGGTCCCCTTTCCCCCCATTAAACTTTTCCAGCCTACTCTCCCCCACTCTCAGACCCTTACCACCCCATTGTCTGTGTCCAGGGGTGATGCATATTTGAACACAGGCCATTGTTTGATCTCTTCCCACCAACCCACCTTCCCTCTGAGATTCCACAGTCTGTTCATGCATCTGTGTCTCTGAGTCTATTTATGTTCATCAGTGTATTTGTCTCATTAGGTTAAAAGTGCTCTCGTTCGGGTGAGCCCAAGTGGCCCTGGGTCGGGGAGAGGCCAAGCGTCCCTGGGTCCGGGTGAGACCATGTGTCCCTGGATCCGGGTGAGGCCTCGTGCACCTAGGCCCGGGTGAGCCCAAGTGGCCCTGGGTCTGGGAGAGGCCAAGCGTCCCTGGGTCCGGGTGAGACCATGTGTCCCTGGATCCGGGTGAGGCCTCGTGCACCTAGGCCCGGGTGAGCCCAAGTGGCCCTGGGTCGGGGAGAGGCCAAGCGTCCCTGGGTCCGGGTGAGACCATGTGTCCCTGGATCCGGGTGAGGCCTCGTGCACCTAGGCCCGGGTGAGCCCAAGTGGCCCTGGGTCTGGGAGAGGCCAAGCGTCCCTGGGTCCGGGTGAGACCATGCGTCCCTGGATCCGGGTGAGGCCTCGTGCACCTAGGCCCGGGTGAGCCCAAGTGGCCCTGGGTCTGGGAGAGGCCAAGCGTTCCTGGGTCCGGGTGAGACCATGTGTCCCAGGATCCGGGTGAGGCCTCGTGCACCTAGGCCCGGGTGAGCCCAAGTGGCCCTGGGTCTGGGAGAGGCCAAGCGTCCCTGGGTCCGGGTGAGACCATGCGTCCCTGGATCCGGGTGAGGCCTCGTGCACCTAGGCCCGGGTGAGCCCAAGTGGCCCTGGGTCTGGGAGTGGCCAAACGTTCCTGGGTCTGGGTGAGACCATGTGTCCCTGGATCCGGGTGAGGCCTTGTGCAACTAAGCCCGGGTGAGGCCACGTGCCCCTGGGTCTGGGAGAGGCCAAGCGTCCCTGGGTACGGGTGAAGCCAGATCCTGGGTCCGGGTGAGGCCGTGAGCCCCTGGATCCATCCGGGTGAGGCTGGGTCCCAGGCCCGGGTGAGACCACGCGCCCCTTGGGTATGGGTGAGGCCACGTGCCCCTTAGTCCAGGTGACGCCGTGCCCCTGGGTTCGGCCGAGACCAAACCAGAGGGAGTTGGACCTCCATTGCGACCATTTGTCCACCATCCAGAGCTGAGGGGTCAGTGCTGACATGTACACATAAGGAACTACTGGACATCGAAATTGGGTCTCAAAAGAACTGTTGGTCCAGGGGGAAGCTCGCTACAGATTGATTCATTTGCCTGTCAGCATAAATATTATTGCTCGTCTCACATTCAGTTCTTATTAGTATATATCTAGTGACATTTGATCTCATTCATCTAGAGGAAATGATGAACAACATAGACTAAGGAACAAGAACAGAACCAGAATCAAGGAGGCATCGATCGGACTATCGGGCCTCAGAGGGAGGATAGGGGAGGGTAGGGGGAGGGTGGGGGGAGGGGGAGAGTTCAACCAAAGGACCTGTATGCATGCATATAAGCCTATCCAATGGTTAAGTTCAACAGGGGATTGGGGCAGGGGTGGGGAGAGGGGTGGGATGGGAATGGGGGGATGAGGACAAATATGTGACACCTTAATCAATAAAGAAATTAAAAAAAAAAAAAAAAAAAAGAAATGGATTCAGGAAATTGTCTCCCTGACAAGAGTTCCATTTCAAGATGCATATCCTATATAATAAAAGGCTAATATGCAAATTGAAAAAAAAAAAAAAAAAAGTGCTCTCGTTGTGATCACTTGGGTTTTCTAAGGATGCCGTCATATTATGTATAAATCTCTTTTCTTTTTCCAAGTGTACTTGTGGGCACATTGGGAATATAGATGCCAGAAATAGAAGTCTGTGAATAAGTTGGGAATAGGATGCTTTTTCTTTCGTGACATTGTGTACATGATCCTGTGCTCCCATCGTGTTGAGAACACCAAGTACTGTGGCTGCAGGGAGGTTCTCATTGGCAACTCATCCACATAGAGCCATAGCTTCCCTCTTCATCAGCCACAGCTCCCAGAACAGGCGCATGCACCCCTCAGCAGAGGTGGGGGCACTTGGCCACCTCCTGCAGGCTTGCCCTCTGTTATCACCCGGTGGGGCCCACCTTCTGAATATCACCCTCTTGTTCCTACTCCAAGGCCTTTCCATGTACTTCCTCTCACCCAGCCCCCTCTCTCCTCCCCTCATGTCCAGAGTCCCAGGTGCTTTCGCTGCGAGGTCTGTAACACTCACTACCAGACTGTTTCATCCTATTCTTCCATGGCATCCAGTGTTTCTTCTGCCTCATTAACTTGGTTTGAATCTGAATGGAAATGGCTCCATCTTCTATTCCATTAGTGCCCTTTCCACCCCTAAGTTAATGTCCTGTCCTTAGTATGTGGCTATGAGATGTCTCTGTGACTGAGCTGGGAAACATTTCACGTTTCTCTTTCCTTTTCTTTCATCTTAGGATATCTGAGCTCTGCGGTTTGTGTGGGACCAAAGGCCCTGGGAATACAATGCTGAGCCCTCTGAACTCATTTTATTCTTTATTGTATTATTTGATTCTCGGGGTTGAATTAAACATGAAAACAGAAGAAAATATACCCTTAGATATACAACCTGAGTTATTACCTGGAGATTTCCGCAGGAATTGACACTGAGGCATGAGACACATGTGTTTATTGGTCAGTTCCCTCATCTATGGAACGAACGTTGAACCTGCCCCTCGGATCCTTTGGAGGTTGGATATGATGCATCCAGAGGGATTAACTGGCAGCTCAGAGAGTAAGACCAGAAGTGATCAGACTTTTGTTTCCTTTACCCGGACAGAGTTGGAAAAACACAACTCTTTTCATCATAACACCTGGAAGGGCTGTGCCTGTGAGAGGAGGTGCAGGGAACCAGGGCTTTCCCCTTGCTCCTGCCCCACCCTCTCTCCCTCCATTCCTGCACTGGCCCAGCTGCCTTTGGGGAACCGCTCAATTTAGGCTCTGTCCCCGCCCATCTCACAAGGAAGAGCATGCGCAGTTTCTTGCAGAAGCAGCTGTGGAGTAGGGAGGTGGAAGTTTCTACCCTCCCCCCCTGCCCCTCACCCCGGAGGCGCTGAAGTCCTGGTTGAAGTCCTGGCTGAAGTCCTGATTGAAGCTCCAGAGCCTCTCACAGTGGTGAGTCCACGTCCCGAGGGTCCACGTGTCTTTTAGAAGAATGCGGGCTGGAGGGAGGGACCAGGAGGTCTGCTTTGCACCCGCTTGCCAATCCTCAGTCCCACTTCACTGCCATCCAGACCGGCTTCCCATGGCTCTCCATTGGCCATCCAGCCTGATGGGAGCCTGTGGGAAGGGGGTAGAGGGGTGGGAGGTGGGATGGGGGAGGGATTGAGAGGTGCTCCATTCACTTCCTGGT
Source organism: Eptesicus fuscus (assembly GCF_027574615.1). Taxonomy (NCBI): domain Eukaryota; kingdom Metazoa; phylum Chordata; class Mammalia; order Chiroptera; family Vespertilionidae; genus Eptesicus; species Eptesicus fuscus. The sequence goes on from NC_072478.1 coordinate 34,975,702, forward strand.
CACCAGGTGTCCAGTCTGGTGGTAACACCCTAAGCTATTATTAGTATAGATGGGCAAAAACTAAAACCATTTTCCTAATAACAGGAACAAGACAGGATACCCACTTTTACCACTCCTGATTGACATAGTACTGGAAATCCTTGCCATAGTGATAAGAAAAGAAGAAGAAAAAAAGGTTTCCAAATTGTAAAAGAAGTAAAACTATCATTATACACAGATGACATGATATTGTGCATAGAAAACCGTAAATACTACATCAAAAAACTACTACACTTAATAAATGAATTTGGCAATGTAGAAGGATACAAAATTAACACCAATAAATCTATGGCTTTTTTACACAGCAATAATGAACTCACAGAAAGAGAAACTAACAAAAAAAATCACATTTACAATTGCAACAAAAAAATTAAGATACCTAGGAATAAACTTAACTAAGGAGGTATAAGAACTATGGTCAGAAAAGTACTGGATGTTGAAAAAAAGAGAGAAAGGAAGGCATAAACAAATGGATGAATATACCCTGTTCAAGAATTGGTAGAATCAACATCATTAAAATACCCATACTGCCCAAAGTAATCTATAAATACAATGCAATACCCATTAAGGTACCAAAGGCATGTTTCGCAGACCTAGAACCAAGTCTCCAAAAATTCATATGGAACAACAACAACAACAAAAGACCCAGAATAGCTTCAGCAATCCTGAGAAAGAAGAACAAAGTTGGAGGGATCACAATATTTTTATCAAGCTATATTACAAATCCACTGTTCTCAAAACTTTCTCGTATTGGTACAAGAACAGACATATAGCCCAAGGGAACCAAACAGAAAACTCAGAAATTGATCCAAGCCATTATGTTCAATTAGTATTTGACAAATGAGGCAAGCACATACAATGGAGTCAAGATAATCTCTTCAATAAATGGTGTTGAAAAATTGGACAAATACGTGCAAAAAATGAAATTAGATCACCAACTTACACCATTCACAAAAATAAACTCAAAATGGATAAAGGACTTAAACATAAGACGAAAACCATAAAAATCTTAGAAGAATCCATAGGCAACAAAATAGCAGACAAAGGTCATAGCGGTAT